>NC_134354.1:12299385-12459385 GCF_048569485.1 Anomaloglossus baeobatrachus | reverse complement strand
AGCCCAGAGGGCAGGGGCCACACTATGGATGCACAGGAGCCCAGAGTACAGGGGCCACACTATGAATGCACAGGAGCCCAGAGGGCAGGGGCCACACTATGAATGCACAGGAGCCCAGAGGGCAGGGGCCACACTATGAATGCACAGGAGCTCAGAGGGCAGGGGCCACACTATGAATGCACAGGAGCCCAGAGTACAGGGGCCACACTATGGATGCACAGGAGCCCAGAGTACAGGGGCCACACTATGAATGCACAGGGGCCCAGAGGGCAGGGGCCACACTATGGATGCACAGGAGCCCAGAGGGCAGGGGCCACACTATGGATGCACAGGGACCCAGAGTACAGGGGCCACACTATGAATGCACAGGAGCCCAGAGTACAGAGGCCACACTATGAATGCACAGGAGCCCAGAGTACAGAGGCCACACTATGAATGCACAGGAGCCCAGAGTACAGAGGCCACACTATGAATGCACAGGAGCCCAGAGTACAGAGGCCACACTATGGATGCACAGGAGCCCAGAGTACAGGGGCCACACTATGAATGCACAGGAGCCCAGAGTACAGGGGCCACACTATGAATGCACAGGAGCCCAGAGTACAGGGGCCACACTATGGATGCACAGGAGCCCAGAGTACAGAGGCCACACTATGAATGCACAGGAGCCCAGAGTACAGGGGCCACACTATGGATGCACAGGAGCCCAGAGAACAGGGGCCACACTATGGATGCACAGGAGCCCAGAGTACAGGGGCCACACTATGGATGCACAGGAGCCCAGAGAACAGGGGCCACGCTATGGATGCACAGGAGCCCAGAGTACAGAGGCCACACTATGAATGCACAGGAGCCCAGAGTACAGAGGCCACACTATGAATGCACAGGAGCCCAGAGTACAGGGGCCACACTATGGATGCACAGGAGCCCAGAGAACAGGGGCCACACTATGGATGTACAGGAGCCCAGAGTACAGGGGCCACACTATGGATGCACAGGAGCCCAGAGTACAGGGGCCACACTATGGATGCACAGGAGCCCAGAGTACAGAGGCCACACTATGAATGCACAGGAGCCCAGAGTACAGGGGCCACACTATGGATGCACAGGAGCCCAGAGAACAGGGGCCACACTATGGATGCACAGGAGCCCAGAGTACAGGGGCCACACTATGGATGCACAGGAGCCCAGAGAACAGGGGCCACGCTATGGATGCACAGGAGCCCAGAGTACAGAGGCCACACTATGAATGCACAGGAGCCCAGAGTACAGAGGCCACACTATGAATGCACAGGAGCCCAGAGTACAGGGGCCACACTATGGATGCACAGGAGCCCAGAGAACAGGGGCCACACTATGGATGTACAGGAGCCCAGAGTACAGGGGCCACACTATGGATGCACAGGAGCCCAGAGTACAGGGGCCACACTATGGATGCACAGGAGCCCAGAGTACAGAGGTCACACTATGGATGCACAGGAGCCCAGAGAACAGGGGCCACACTATGAATGCACAGGAGCCCAGAGTACAGGGGCCACACTATGGATGCACAGGAGCCCAGAGTACAGAGGTCACACTATGGATGCACAGGAGCCCAGAGAACAGGGGCCACACTATGAATGCACAGGAGCCCAGAGTACAGAGGTCACACTATGAATGCACAGGAGCCCAGAGTACAGGGGTCACACTATGAATGCACAGGAGCCTAGAGGGCAGGGGCCACACTATGGATGCACAGGGGCCCAGAGTACAGGGGCCACACTATGGATGCACAGGAGCCCAGAGGGCAGGGGCCACACTATGGATGCACAGGAGCCCAGAGTACAGGGGCCACACTATGGATGCACAGGAGCCCAGAGGGCAGGGGCCATACTATGGATGCACAGGAGCCCAGAGGGCAGGGGCCACACTATGAATGCACAGGAGCCCAGAGTACAGGGGCCACACTATGAATGCACAGGAGCCCAGAGTACAGGGGCCACACTATGGATGCACAGGAGCCCAGAGGGCAGGGGCCACACTATGAATGCACAGGAGCCCAGAGTACAGGGGCCACACTATGAATGCACAGGAGGGCAGGGGCCACACTATGGATGCACAGGAGCCCAGAGTACAGAGACCACACTATGGATGCACAGGGGGGCAGGGGCCACACTATGGATGCACAGGGGCCCAGAGTACAGAGGCCACACTATGAATGCACAGGAGCCCAGAGTACAGGGGCCACACTATGAATGCACAGGAGCCCAGAGTACAGAGGCCACACTATGGATGCACAGGAGCCCAGAGTACAGAGGCCACACTATGAATGCACAGGAGCCCAGAGTACAGAGGCCACACTATGGATGCACAGGAGCCCAGAGTACAGGGGCCACACTATGAATGCACAGGAGCCCAGAGTACAGGGGCCACACTATGAATGCACAGGAGCCCAGAGTACAGGGGCCACACTATGGATGCACAGGAGCCCAGAGTACAGAGGCCACACTATGAATGCACAGGAGCCCAGAGTACAGGGGCCACACTATGGATGCACAGGAGCCCAGAGTACAGGGGCCACACTATGGATGCACAGGAGCCCAGAGAACAGGGGCCACACTATGGATGCACAGGAGCCCAGAGTACAGAGGCCACACTATGAATGCACAGGAGCCCAGAGTACAGGGGCCACACTATGGATGCACAGGAGCCCAGAGAACAGGGGCCACACTATGGATGTACAGGAGCCCAGAGTACAGGGGCCACACTATGGATGCACAGGAGCCCAGAGTACAGGGGCCACACTATGGATGCACAGGAGCCCAGAGTACAGAGGTCACACTATGGATGCACAGGAGCCCAGAGAACAGGGGCCACACTATGAATGCACAGGAGCCCAGAGTACAGGGGCCACACTATGGATGCACAGGAGCCCAGAGTACAGAGGTCACACTATGAATGCACAGGAGGCCAGAGTACAGGGGCCACACTATGGATGCACAGGAGCCCAGAGTACAGAGGTCACACTATGAATGCACAGGAGGCCAGAGTACAGGGGCCACACTATGGATGCACAGGAGCCCAGAGTACAGGGGCCACACTATGAATGCACAGGAGCCCAGAGTACAGGGGCCACACTATGAATGCACAGGAGCCCAGAGTACAGGGGCCACACTATGGATGCACAGGAGCCCAGAGTACAGGGGCCACACTATGGATGCACAGGAGCCCAGAGAACAGGGGCCACACTATGGATGCACAGGAGCCCAGAGTACAGAGGCCACACTATGAATGCACAGGAGCCCAGAGTACAGGGGCCACACTATGGATGCACAGGAGCCCAGAGAACAGGGGCCACACTATGGATGTACAGGAGCCCAGAGTACAGGGGCCACACTATGGATGCACAGGAGCCCAGAGTACAGGGGCCACACTATGGATGCACAGGAGCCCAGAGTACAGAGGTCACACTATGGATGCACAGGAGCCCAGAGAACAGGGGCCACACTATGAATGCACAGGAGCCCAGAGTACAGGGGCCACACTATGGATGCACAGGAGCCCAGAGTACAGAGGTCACACTATGAATGCACAGGAGGCCAGAGTACAGGGGCCACACTATGGATGCACAGGAGCCCAGAGTACAGAGGTCACACTATGAATGCACAGGAGGCCAGAGTACAGGGGCCACACTATGGATGCACAGGAGCCCAGAGTACAGAGGTCACACTATGGATGCACAGGAGCCCAGAGAACAGGGGCCACACTATGAATGCACAGGAGCCCAGAGTACAGGGGCCACACTATGGATGCACAGGAGCCCAGAGAACAGGGGCCACACTATGGATGCACAGGAGCCCAGAGTACAGAGGTCACACTATGAATGCACAGGAGCCCAGAGTACAGGGGCCACACTATGGATGCACAGGAGCCCAGAGTACAGGGGCCACACTATGGATGCACAGGAGCCCAGAGTACAGAGGTCACACTATGAATGCACAGGAGCCCAGAGTACAGGGGCCACACTATGGATGCACAGGAGCCCAGAGTACAGGGGCCACACTATGAATGCACAGGAGCCCAGAGTACAGGGGCCACACTATGAATGCACAGGAGCCCAGAGTACAGGGGCCACACTATGGATGCACAGGAGCCCAGAGTACAGAGGTCACACTATGAATGCACAGGAGCCCAGAGTACAGGGGCCACACTATGAATGCACAGGAGCCCAGAGTACAGGGGCCACACTATGGATGCACAGGGGCCCAGAGTACAGAGGTCACACTATGGATGCACAGGAGCCCAGAGTACAGGGGCCACACTATGGATGCACAGGAGCCCAGAGGGCAGGGGCCACACTATGAATGCACAGGGGCCCAGAGTACAGGGGCCACACTATGAATGCACAGGAGCCCAGAGGAAAGGGGCCACACTATGGATGCACAGGGGCCCAGAGTACAGGGGCCACACTATGAATGCACAGGAGCCCAGAGTACAGGGGCCACACTATGGATGCACAGGAGCCCAGAGTACAGGGGCCACACTATGGATGCACAGGAGCCCAGAGGGCAGGGGCCACACTATGGATGCACAGGAGCCCAGAGTACAGGGGCCACACTATGGATGCACAGGAGCCCAGAGTACAGAGGTCACACTATGGATGCACAGGAGCCCAGAGTACAGGGGCCACACTATGGATGCACAGGAGCCCAGAGTACAGGGGCCACACTATGGATGCACAGGAGCCCAGAGTACAGAGGCCACACTATGAATGCACAGGAGCCCAGAGTACAGGGGCCACACTATGAATGCACAGGAGCCCAGAGTACAGGGGCCACACTATGGATGCACAGGAGCCCAGATTACAGGGGCCACACTATGGATGCACAGGAGCCCAGAGTACAGGGGCCACACTATGAATGCACAGGAGGCCAGAGTACAGGGGCCACACTATGAATGCACAGGAGCCCAGAGTACAGGGGCCACACTATGGATGCACAGGGGCCCTTTTCTGCCAGTGTCCCGCAGTGTTGCTTTTCATGTATTTCCCTTTAGCAGAATTCTGATTGCAGCTCTTGTGTAATACTCCAGGACAGGGATGTGAGCCGTTTGGATGGAGCCTCTTGTGGGATCTGTAGTTCTTCGTGGTTCTCAGGAAGGGGCTGACGTGGTCTCCCGCCAGACCCTGGATTTACCAGATCACTTACTTCTGAGAGGCTGGATGAGGAGAGAATCGGCCCCTCGTCCTGTGGGAGCCGTTAACGGGTTATGAGTAAGGAAATAATAGATGTGAGATGGCGGCCAAGAAAACGGCCTGAGGAAGACGCCTTCAAGAGACCCCTAGCCCCTCAGTCAGGGCGAAGGCTGATACACTGCGCCTATGCTGAGCGGCCGGAGGGTTCACATGATCAGAACATCACCATGTATCCAGCTGTAGAATTGTGAATTCAGCTCTGGATGAGCCTATAGCAGCAGAACTGTGACTGGTAATGAGAAGGAAGTGTAAACATAATATAGTTACATAGTTACATAGGATGAAAAAAGACCTAGGTCCATCTGGTTCAACCTTCCTCCCCCAATTATACATTTTGTCATTAAGAATTGTGAATGCAGCTCCGGGTAATACTGTAGTATAATAAATCATGTAATAGAATTCTGAATGCAGCTCTGGATGATATTGCATATCAAGTTATAGAATTGTAAATGAAAATCTGGATGCAACCGAAGTGTAAATTATGTAACAGCAGGATTACGATTACAGCTCTGGATAAAAAAATATAACATGTTATGTAACAGCAGAATTTTGAGTGCAGCGGTGTCTTATACCAGAGTTAGAATAACATGTAACAGCAGAATTGTGAATATAGCTCTGCATAATTCTGGAGTATACAATATCATGTAACAGAAGAATTGTGAATACAGATCTGGATAATTCTGGAGTATAGGATAACATGTAACAGCAGAATTGTGAATACAGCTCTGGATAATTCTGGAGTATATATATCACGTGACAGCCAGCAGAATTGTGAATGCAACTGTGTATTATGCTAGAGTATAGGATATCATGTAACAGCAGAATTGTGAATACAGCTCTGGATAATTGTGGAGTATACATATCATGTACCAGCATTAGGAATGCAGCTCTGGATGATATTGAATATCAAGATATCATGTAACAGCAGAATTGTGAATGCAGCTTTGGATAATTCTGTAGTATACGATAATATGTAACAGAACAATTGTGAATACAGCTCTGCATAATTCTGTAGTATTGGATAACATGTGCAAGCAGAATTGTGAATACAGCTCTGGATAATTCTGGCGTATATATATAAACACGTGACAGCCAGCAGAATTGTGAATCCATCTGTGTATTATAATAGAGTATAGGATATCATGTAACAGCAGAATTGTGAATACAGCTCTGGATAATCCTGTAGTACAGGATAATATGTAACAGCAGAATTGTGAATACAGCTCTGGATAATTTTGCAGTATATATATATATATATATATATATATATATATATATATATATCATGTAACAGAATGTGAATGCAGCTGTGTATTAAACTGGAGTATAAGATATCATGTAACAGCAGAATTGTGAATGCAGCTGTGGAGTATACTGGAGGATAAGATCTCACATTATGCTCTGCATAGCGTCACGCACATCGCACGGGCTGGTGCCGGACATCAGAAATCTGAACCTTACTACTTTGTGCAATTGTTTCCATTTCTTTGGATGCAGCCTGCAGTGTAAAGAATGGAGGTTTTCCTTCAGAGACCTGTGTATGTGGTAGATTTCTACTATAACAGCCACACATTCACCAATCCTCCCAATGTGAGCTGCTGTATGTGTCTAATAGATGTAATGTAAACCTCCATGCTTTACACTGCAGGCCGCACCCTGGAAACTGGAACCACATAGAAACCTATTGACTTCTCTCCTTGCTTTCTACCTGGCATTCTCTGGAGTCAGACGTGCATGTGTCGCCGTCACCAGCCGTCACCTCGCCGCACGCTTACACGTGAAAGCCGCGCTCTACTTTTGTGTTGTTGTCACTTTGTTTCAATGAACCAAAATTCATAAAGAAATAGTGAAACGCGGCGGTATCATAATTATCATGTCATTTCAGGGGACAATTAGCAGCCTCCATTATACAGGGCTCAATCTAACACACGACACATGAGCCGAGCGCTGACGCCTCATACAACCGCCACAAAGGGAGACGTAGACCCGCAAAACAGCAACCGCCACACACTGACAGCTCTGCTACATCAGCAGCCACCGAGACCACACCGTCACCGCCACACACTGACAGCTCTGCTACATCAGCAGCCACCGAGCCCACACCGTCACCACCACACACTGACAGCTCTGCTACATCAGCAGCCACCGAGACCACACCGTCACCGCCACACACTGACAGCTCTGCTACATCAGCAGCCACCGAGTGCCACACCGTCACCGCCACAAAGGGAGACGTAGACCCGCAAAACAGCAACCGCCACACACTGACAGCTCTGCTACATCAGCAGCCACCGAGCCCACACCGTCACCGCCACACACTGACAGCTCTGCTACATCAGCAGCCACCGAGCCCACACCGTCACCGCCACACACTGACAGCTCTGCTACATCAGCAGCCACCGAGCCCACACCGTCACCGCCACACACTGACAGCTCTGCTACATCAGCAGCCACCGAGCCCACACCGACACCGCCACACACTGACAGCTCTGCTACATCAGCAGCCACCGAGCCCACACCATCACCGCCACACACTGACAGCTCTGCTACATCAGCAGCCACCGAGCCCACACCGTCACCACCACACACTGACAGCTCTGCTACATCAGCAGCCACCGAGCCCACACCGTCACCGCCACACACTGACAGCTCTGCTACATCAGCAGCCACCGAGCCCACACCGTCACCGCCACACACTGACAGCTCTGCTACATCAGCAGCCACCGAGCCCACACCGTCACCGCCACACACTGACAGCTCTGCTACATCAGCAGCCACCGAGACCACACCGTCACCGCCACACACTGACAGCTCTGCTACATCAGCAGCCACCGAGCCCACACCGTCACCGCCACACACTGACAGCTCTGCTACATCAGCAGCCACCGAGCCCACACCATCACCGCCACACACTGACAGCTCTGCTACATCAGCAGCCACCGAGCCCACACCGTCACCGCCACACACTGACAGCTCTGCTACATCAGCAGCCACCGAGCCCACACCGTCACCGCCACACACTGACAGCTCTGCTACATCAGCAGCCACCGAGCCCACACCGTCACCGCCACACACTGACAGCTCTGCTACATCAGCAGCCACCGAGCCCACACCGTCACCGACACACACTGACAGCTCTGCTACATCAGCAGCCACCGAGTGCCACACCGTCACCGCCACAAAGGGAGACGTAGACCCGCAAAACAGCAACCGCCACACACTGACAGCTCTGCTACATCAGCAGCCACCGAGCCCACACCGTCACCACCACACACTGACAGCTCTGCTACATCAGCAGCCACCGAGCCCACACCGTCACCGCCACACACTGACAGCTCTGCTACATCAGCAGCCACCGAGCCCACACCATCACCGCCACACACTGACAGCTCTGCTACATCAGCAGCCACCGAGCCCACACCGTCACCACCACACACTGACAGCTCTGCTACATCAGCAGCCACCGAGCCCACACCGTCACCGCCACACACTGACAGCTCTGCTACATCAGCAGCCACCGAGCCCACACCGTCACCGCCACACACTGACAGCTCTGCTACATCAGCAGCCACCGAGCCCACACCGTCACCGCCACACACTGACAGCTCTGCTACATCAGCAGCCACCGAGACCACACCGTCACCGCCACACACTGACAGCTCTGCTACATCAGCAGCCACCGAGCCCACACCGTCACCGCCACACACTGACAGCTCTGCTACATCAGCAGCCACCGAGCCCACACCATCACCGCCACACACTGACAGCTCTGCTACATCAGCAGCCACCGAGCCCACACCGTCACCGCCACACACTGACAGCTCTGCTACATCAGCAGCCACCGAGCCCACACCGTCACCGCCACACACTGACAGCTCTGCTACATCAGCAGCCACCGAGCCCACACCGTCACCGCCACACACTGACAGCTCTGCTACATCAGCAGCCACCGAGCCCACACCGTCACCGACACACACTGACAGCTCTGCTACATCAGCAGCCACCGAGTGCCACACCGTCACCGCCACAAAGGGAGACGTAGACCCGCAAAACAGCAACCGCCACACACTGACAGCTCTGCTACATCAGCAGCCACCGAGCCCACACCGTCACCACCACACACTGACAGCTCTGCTACATCAGCAGCCACCGAGCCCACACCGTCACCGCCACACACTGACAGCTCTGCTACATCAGCAGCCACCGAGCCCACACCGTCACCACCACACACTGACAGCTCTGCTACATCAGCAGCCACCGAGTGCCACACCGTCACCGCCACACACTGACAGCTCTGCTACATCAGCAGCCACCCAGCCCACACCGTCACCGCCACACACTGACAGCTCTGCTACATCAGCAGCCACCGAGCCCACACCGTCACCGCCACACACTGACAGCTCTGCTACATCAGCAGCCACCGAGTGCCACACCGTCACCGCCACAAAGGGAGACGTAGACCCGCAAAACAGCAACCGCCACACACTGACAGCTCTGCTACATTAGCACCACCGAGTGCCACACCGTCACCGCCACACACTGACAGCTCTGCTACATCAGCAGCCACCGAGCCCACACCGACACACACTGACAGCTCTGCTACATCAGCAGCCACCCAGCCCACACCGTCACCGCCACACACTGACAGCTCTGCTACATCAGCAGCCACCGAGTGCCACACCGTCACCGCCACAAAGGGAGACGTAGACCCGCAAAAACAGCAACCGCCACACACTGACAGCTCTGCTACATCAGCAGCCACCGAGTGCCACACCGTCACCGCCACACACTGACAGCTCTGCTACATCAGCAGCCACCGAGTGCCACACCGTCACCGCCACAAAGGGAGACGTAGACCCGCAAAACAGCAACCGCCACACACTGACAGCTCTGCTACATCAGCAGCCACCGAGCCCACACCGTCACCGCCACACACTGACAGCTCTGCTACATCAGCAGCCACCGAGCCCACACCGTCACCGCCACACACTGACAGCTCTGCTACATCAGCAGCCACCGAGTGCCACACCGTCACCGCCACACACTGACAGCTCTGCTACATCAGCAGCCACCGAGCCCACACCATCACCGCCACACACTGACAGCTCTGCTACATCAGCAGCCACCGAGCCCACACCGTCACCGCCACACACTGACAGCTCTGCTACATCAGCAGCCACCGAGCCCACACCGTCACCGACACACACTGACAGCTCTGCTACATCAGCAGCCACCGAGCCCACACCATCACCGCCACACACTGACAGCTCTGCTACATCAGCAGCCACCGAGCCCACACCATCACCGCCACACACTGACAGCTCTGCTACATCAGCAGCCACCGAGTGCCACACCGTCACCGCCACAAAGGGAGACGTAGACCCGCAAAACAGCAACCGCCACACACTGACAGCTCTGCTACATCAGCAGCCACCCAGCCCACACCGTCACCGCCACACACTGACAGCTCTGCTACATCAGCAGCCACCGAGACCACACCGTCACCGACACACACTGACAGCTCTGCTACATCAGCAGCCACCGAGCCCACACCGTCACCGCCACACACTGACAGCTCTGCTACATCAGCAGCCACCGAGCCCACACCATCACCGCCACACACTGACAGCTCTGCTACATCAGCAGCCACCGAGCCCACACCATCACCGCCACACACTGACAGCTCTGCTACATCAGCAGCCACCGAGTGCCACACCGTCACCGCCACACACTGACAGCTCTGCTACATCAGCAGCCACCGAGCCCACACCGTCACCACCACACACTGACAGCTCTGCTACATCAGCAGCCACCGAGTGCCACACCGTCACCGCCACACACTGACAGCTCTGCTACATCAGCAGCCACCGAGCCCACACCGTCACCACCACACACTGACAGCGCTGCTACATCAGCAGCCACCGAGTGCCACACCGTCACCGCCACACACTGACAGCTCTGCTACATCAGCAGCCACCGAGTGCCACACCGTCACCGCCACACACTGACAGCTCTGCTACATCAGCAGCCACCGAGCCCACACCATCACCGCCACACACTGACAGCTCTGCTACATCAGCAGCCACCGAGTGCCACACCGTCACCGCCACACACTGACAGCTCTGCTACATCAGCAGCCACCGAGCCCACACCGTCACCACCACACACTGACAGCTCTGCTACATCAGCAGCCACCGAGTGCCACACCGTCACCGCCACACACTGACAGCTCTGCTACATCAGCAGCCACCGAGTGCCACACCGTCACCGCCACACACTGACAGCTCTGCTACATCAGCAGCCACCGAGCCCACACCGTCACCGCCACACACTGACAGCTCTGCTACATCAGCAGCCACCGAGTGCCACACCGTCACCGCCACACACTGACAGCTCTGCTACATCAGCAGCCACCGAGTGCCACACCGTCACCGCCACACACTGACAGCTCTGCTACATCAGCAGCCACCGAGCCCACACCGTCACCGCCACACACTGACAGCTCTGCTACATCAGCAGCCACCGAGCCCACACCGTCACCGCCACACACTGACAGCTCTGCTACATCAGCAGCCACCGAGCCCACACCGTCACCGCCACACACTGACAGCTCTGCTACATCAGCAGCCACCGAGCCCACACCGTCACCGCCACACACTGACAGCTCTGCTACATCAGCAGCCACCGAGCCCACACCGTCACCGCCACACACTGACAGCTCTGCTACATCAGCAGCCACCGAGCCCACACCGTCACCGCCACACACTGACAGCTCTGCTACATCAGCAGCCACCGAGCCCACACCGTCACCGCCACACACTGACAGCTCTGCTACATCAGCAGCCACCGAGCCCACACCGTCACCGCCACACACTGACAGCTCTGCTACATCAGCAGCCACCGAGCCCACACCGTCACCGCCACACACTGACAGCTCTGCTACATCAGCAGCCACCGAGCCCACACCGTCACCGCCACACACTGACAGCTCTGCTACATCAGCAGCCACCGAGCCCACACCGTCACCGCCACACACTGACAGCTCTGCTACATCAGCAGCCACCGAGCCCACACCATCACCGCCACACACTGACAGCTCTGCTACATCAGCAGCCACCGAGCCCACACCGTCACCGCCACACACTGACAGCTCTGCTACATCAGCAGCCACCGAGCCCACACCGTCACCGCCACACACTGACAGCTCTGCTACATCAGCAGCCACCGAGCCCACACCGTCACCGCCACACACTGACAGCTCTGCTACATCAGCAGCCACCGAGCCCACACCGTCACCGCCACACACTGACAGCTCTGCTACATCAGCAGCCACCGAGCCCACACCGTCACCGCCACACACTGACAGCTCTGCTACATCAGCAGCCACCGAGCCCACACCGTCACCGCCACACACTGACAGCTCTGCTACATTAGCAGCCACCGAGCCCACACCGTCAGCGCCACACACTGACAGCTCTGCTACATCAGCAGCCACCAAGCCCACACCGTCAGCGCCACACACTGACAGCTCTGCTACATCAGCAGCCACCGAGCCCACACCGTCACCGCCACACACTGACAGCTCTGCTACATCAGCAGCCACCGAGCCCACACCGTCACCGCCACACACTGACAGCTCTGCTACATCAGCAGCCACCGAGTGCCACACCGTCACCGCCACACACTGACAGCTCTGCTACATCAGCAGCCACCGAGCCCACACCGTCACTGCCACACACTGACAGCTCTGCTACATCAGCAGCCACCGAGCCCACACCGTCACCGCCACACACTGACAGCTCTGCTACATCAGCAGCCACCGAGTGCCACACCGTCACCGCCACACACTGACAGCTCTGCTACATCAGCAGCCACCGAGCCCACACCGTCACCGCCACACACTGACAGCGCTGCTACATCAGCAGCCACCGAGCCCACACCGTCACCGCCACACACTGACAGCTCTGCTACATCAGCAGCCACCGAGCCCACACCGTCACCGCCACACACTGACAGCTCTGCTACATCAGCAGCCACCGAGTGCCACACCGTCACCGCCACACACTGACAGCTCTGCTACATCAGCAGCCACCGAGTGCCACACCGTCACCGCCACACACTGACAGCTCTGCTACATCAGCAGCCACCGAGCCCACACCGTCACCGCCACACACTGACAGCTCTGCTACATCAGCAGCCACCGAGCCCACACCATCACCGCCACACACTGACAGCTCTGCTACATCAGCAGCCACCGAGCCCACACCGTCACCGCCACACACTGACAGCTCTGCTACATCAGCAGCCACCGAGCCCACACCGTCACCGCCACACACTGACAGCTCTGCTACATCAGCAGCCACCGAGTGCCACACCGTCACCGCCACACACTGACAGCGCTGCTACATAAGCAGCCACCGAGTGCCACACCGTCACCGCCACACACTGACAGCTCTGCTACATCAGCAGTCACCGAGCCCACACCGTCACCGCCACACACTGACAGCGCTGCTACATCAGCAGCCACCGAGCCCACACCGTCACCGACACACACTGACAGCTCTGCTACATCAGCAGCCACCGAGCCCACACCATCACCGCCACACACTGACAGCTCTGCTACATCAGCAGCCACCGAGCCCACACCGTCACCGCCACACACTGACAGCTCTGCTACATCAGCAGCCACCGAGCCCACACCGTCACCACCACACACTGACAGCTCTGCTACATCAGCAGCCACCGAGTGCCACACCGTCACCACCACACACTGACAGCTCTGCTACATCAGCAGTCACCGAGTGCCACACCGTCACCGCCACACACTGACAGCTCTGCTACATCAGCAGCCACCGAGCCCACACCGTCACCGCCACACACTGACAGCTCTGCTACATCAGCAGCCACCGAGTGCCACACCGTCACCACCACACACTGACAGCTCTGCTACATCTGCAGCCACCGAGCCCACACCGTCACCGCCACACACTGACAGCGCTGCTACATCAGCAGCCACCGAGCCCACATCACAGTCATGAGTAACACCCGATAAACGGGGAAAAGCCGAAAATGGCATCGCAAACCGGCTACTGAGAAGAGGAAATACTGCAGCAAGCAGCAGTATAGCAGTTATATTCCTGTATATAGAGGCAGTATTATAGTAGTTATATTCCTGTACATAGAGGCAGTATTATAGTAGTTATATTCTTGTATATAGGGCAGTATTATAGTAGTTATATTCCTGTATATAGGAGCAGTATTATAGCAGTTATACTCCTGTATATAGAGGCAGTATTATAGTAGTTATATTCCTGTATATAGGAGGCAGTATTATAGTAGTTATATTCTTGTACATAGGGGGCAGTATTATAGCAGTTATATTCTTGTATATAGAGGCAGTATTATAGTAGTTATATTCTTATACATAAGGGCAGTATTATAGTAGTTATATTCTTGTACATAGAGGCAGTATTATAGTAGTTATATTCTTGTATATAGGGGGCAGTATTATAGCAGTTATATTCCTGTACATAGAGGCAGTATTATAGTAGTTATATTCTTGTACATAGGGGCAGTATTATAGTAGTTATATTCCTGTACATAGGGGCAGTATTATAGTAGTTATATTCTTGTATATAGGAGCAGTATTATAGTAGTTATATTCTTGTACATAGGGGCAGTATTATAGTAGTTATATTCTTGTACATAGGGGGCAGTATTATAGTAGTTACATTCTTGTACATAGGGGCAGTATTATAGTAGTTATATTCTTGTACATAGGGGGCAGTATTATAGTAGTTATATTCTTGTACATAGGGGGCAGTATTATAGTAGTTATATTCTTGTACATAGGGGCAGTATTATAGTAGTTATATTCTTGTACATAGGGGCAGTATTATAGTAGTTATATTCTTGTACATAGGGGCAGTATTATAGTAGTTATATTCTTGTACATAGGGGCAGTATTATAGTAGTTATATTCTTGTACATAGGGGCAGTATTATAGTAGTTATATTCTTGTACATAGGGGCAGTATTATAGTAGTTATATTCTTGTATATAGGGGCAGTATTATAGTAGTTATATTCTTGTACATAGGGGGCAGTATTATAGTAGTTATATTCTTGTACATAGGGGCAGTATTATAGTAGTTATATTCTTGTACATAGTGGCAGTATTATAGTAGTTATATTCTTGTACATAGGGGGCAGTATTATAGTAGTTATATTCTTGTACATAGGAGCAGTATTATAGTAGTAATATTCTTGTACATAGGGGGCAGAATTATAGTAGTTATATTCTTGTACATAGGAGCAGTATTATAGTAGTTATATTCTTGTACATAGGAGCAGTATTATAGTAGTTATATTCTTGTACATAGGGGGCAGTATTATAGTAGTTACAGTGCCTACAAGTAGTATTCAACCCCCTGCAGATTTAGCAGGTTACACATTCGGAAGTAACTTGGCATTGTGACATTTGGACTGTAGATCAGCCTGGAAGTGTGAAATGCAGCAAAAAAGAATGTTATTTCTTTTTTTTTTTTTTAAATTGTGAAAAGTTTATTCAGAGGGTCATTTATTATTCAACCCCTCAAACCTTCTGTTTGGTTCCCCTAAAGTATTAAGAAGTATTTCAGGCACAAAGAACAATGAGCTTCACATGTTTGGATTCATTATCTCTTTTTCCAGCCTTTTCTGACTAATTAAGACCCTCCCCAAACTTGTGAACAGCACTCATACTTGGTCAACGTGGGAAAGACAAAGGAGCATTCCAAGGCCATCAGAGACAAGATCGTGGAGGGTCACAAGGCTGGCAAGGGGTACAAAACCCTTTCCAAGGAGTTGGGCCTACCTGTCTCCACTGTTGGGAGCATCATCCGGAAGTGGAAGGCTTATGGAACTACTGTTAGCCTTCCACGGCCTGGACAGCCTTTGAAAGTTTCCTCCCGTGCCGAGGTCAGGCTTGTCCGAAGAGTCAAGGCTAACCCAAGGACAACAAGGAAGGAGCTCCGGGAAGATCTCATGGCAGTGGGGACATTGGTTTCAGTCAATACCATAAGTAACGTACTCCACCGCAATGGTCTCCGTTCCAGACGAGCCCGTAAGGCACCTTTACTTTCAAAGCGTCATGTCAAGGCTCGTCTACAGTTTGCTCATGATCACTTGGAGGACTCTGAGACAGACTGGTTCAAGGTTCTCTGGTCTGATGAGACCAAGATCGAGATCTTTGGTGCCAACCACACACGTGACGTTTGGAGACTGGATGGCACTGCATACGACCCCAAGAATACCATCCCTACAGTCAAGCATGGTAGTGGCAGCATCATGCTGTGGGGCTGTTTCTCAGCCAAGGGGCCTGGCCATCTGGTCCGCATCCATGGGAAGATGGATAGCACCACCTACCTGGAGATTTTGGCCAAGAACCTCCGCTCCTCCATCAAGGATCTTAAGATGGGTCGTCATTTCATCTTCCAACAAGACAACGACCCAAAGCACACAGCCGAGAAAACCAAGGCCTGGTTCAAGAGGGAAAAAATCAATGTGTTGCAGTGGCCTAGTCAGTCTCCTGACCTTAACCCAATTGAAAACTTGTGGAAGGAGCTCAAGATTAAAGTCCACATGAGACACCCAAAGAACCTAGATAACTTGGAGAAGATCTGCATGGAGGAGTGGGCCAAGATAACTCCAGAGACCTGTGCCGGCCTGATCAGGTCTTATAAAAGACGATTATTGGCTGTTATTGCAAACAAGGGTTATTCCACAAAATATTAAACCTAGGGGTTGAATAATAATTGACCCACACTTTTATGTTGAAAATGTATTAAAATTTAACTGAGCAACATAACTTGTTGGTTTGTAAGATTTATGCATCTGTTAATAAATCCTGCTCTTGTTTGAAGTTTGCAGGCTCCAACTTATTTGCATCTTATCAAACCTGCTAAATCTGCAGGGGGTTGAATACTACTTGTAGGCACTGTATATTCCTGTACATAGGGGCAGTATTATAGTAGTTATATTCTTGTACATAGGAGCAGTATTATAGTAGTTATATTCTTGTACATAGGGGCAGTATTATAGTAGTTATATTCTTGTACATAGGAGCAGTATTATAGTAGTTATATTCTTGTACATAGGGGCAGTATTATAGTAGTTATATTCTTGTACATAGGGGCAGTATTATAGTAGTTATATTCTTGTACATAGGGGCAGTATTATAGTAGTTATATTCTTGTACATAGGGGCAGTATTATAGTAGTTATATTCTTGTACATAGGGGCAGTATTATAGTAGTTATATTCTTGTACATAGGGGCAGTATTATAGTAGTTATATTCTTGTACATAGGGGGCAGTATTATAGTAGTTATATTCTTGTACATAGGGGGCAGTATTATAGTAGTTATATTCTTGTACATAGGGGCAGTATTATAGTAGTTATATTCTTGTACATAGGGGGGCAGTATTATAGTAGTTGTATTCTTGTATATAGGAGCAGTATTATAGTAGTTATATTCTTGTATATAGGGGCAATATTATAGTAGTTATATTCTTGTACATAGGAGCAGTATTATAGTAGTTATATTCTTGTACATAGGGGAAGTATTATAGTAGTTATATTCTTGTACATAGGGGGCAGTATTATAGTAGTTATATTCTTGTACATAGGAGCAGTATTATAGTAGTTATATTCTTGTACATAGGGGCAGTATTATAGTAGTTATATTCTTGTACATAGGAGCAGTATTATAGTAGTTATATTCTTGTACATAGGGGGCAGTGTTATAGTAGTTATATTCTTGTACATAGGGGCAGTATTATAGTAGTTATATTCTTGTATATAGGGGCAGTATTATAGTAGTTATATTCTTGTACATAGGGGCAGTGTTAAGCGGGCTTTACACACTGCGATATCGCCCGAATTTTGTCGTTGGGGTCACGGTTTTGGTGACGCACTTCCGCAATCGTTAGCGATATAGCTTTGTGTAACAGCGTTCAGCGATGTAAAATCGTCGCAAAAGCGTGATTTATCGCTAATCGGCTACACGGGTCCTAATTCCCAAAAATCGTTACTTCAGCAGTAACGAGGTTGTTCCTCGTTCCTGCGGCATCACACATCGCTGCGTGTGACGCCGCAGGAGCGAGGAACGTCTCCCTACCTGCCTCCTGGCCGCTATGCGGAAGGAAGGAGGTGGGCGGGATGTTACGTCCCGCTCATCTCCGCCCCTCCGCTGCGATTGGGCGGCGGTTCAGTGACGTCGCTGTGACGCCGCACGGACCGCCCCCTTAGAAAGGAGGCTGTTCGCCGGTCACAGCGACGTCGCCGGACAGGTAAGTATGTGTGACGGCTCTGGGCGATGTTGTGCGGCACGGGCAGCGATATGCCCATGTCGCGCAACAGATGGGGGCGGGTACGCACACTAGCGATATCGGGACCGATATCGCAGTGTGTAAAGTAGCCTTTATAGTAGTTATATTCTTGTACATAGGGGCAGTATTATAGTAGTTATATTCTTGTACATAGGAGCAGTATTATAGTAGTTATATTCTTGTACATAGGGGCAGTATTATAGTAGTTATATTCTTGTACATAGGGGCAGTATTATAGTAGTTATATTCTTGTATATAGGGGCAGTATTATAGTAGTTATATTCTTGTACATAGGAGCAGTATTATAGTAGTTTTATTCTTGTACATAGGGGCAGTATTATAGTAGTTATATTCTTGTATATAGGGGCAGTATTATAGTAGTTATATTCTTGTACATAGGAGCAGTATTATAGTAGTTATATTCTTGTACATAGGGGCAGTATTATAGTAGTTATATTCTTGTACATAGGGGCAGTATTATAGTAGTTATATTCTTGTATATAGGGGCAGTATTATAGTAGTTATATTCTTGTACATAGGAGCAGTATTATAGTAGTTTTATTCTTGTACATAGGGGCAGTATTATAGTAGTTATATTCTTGTATATAGGGGCAGTATTATAGTAGTTATATTCTTGTACATATGGGCAGTATTATAGTAGTTATATTCTTGTATATAGGGGCAGTATTATAGTAGTTATATTCTTGTACATAGGGGCAGTATTATAGTAGTTATATTCTTGTACATAGGAGCAGTATTATAGTAGTTTTATTCTTGTATATAAGGGGCAGTATTATAGTAGTTATATTCTTGTACATAGGGGCAGTATTATAGTAGTTATATTTTTGTACATAGGAGCAGTATTATAGTAGTTATATTCTTGTACATAGAGGGCAGTATTATAGTAATTATATTCTTGTATATAGGGGCAGTATTATAGTAGTTATATTCTTGTACATAGGAGCAGTATTATAGTAGTTATATTCTTGTACATAGGGGGCAGTATTATAGTAGTTATATTCTTGTACATAGAGGCAGTATTATATTCCATATATAGATGGTGGTATTAAATTTTGTAGTGCAGTTGCTTCCTCTGACACTTACAGTGCTTCCACCGGCTGCTTCCGGTCTCCTGCCTTTGCTGTGTGCACACTTGCTGCCGGTCCCCTCCTTTGCTGTGTGCACACTTGCTGCCGGTCCCCTCCTTTGCTGTGTGCACACTTGCTGCCGCTCTCCTGCCTTTGCTGTGTGCACACTTGCTGCCGCTCTCCTGCCTTTGCTGTGTGCACACTTGCTGCCGCTCTCCTGCCTTTGCTGTGTGCACACTTCCTGCCGCTCTCCTGCCTTTGCTGTGTGCACACTTCCTGCCGATCTCCTGCCTTTGCTGTGTGCACACTTGCTACCGCTCTCCTGCCTTTGCTGTGTGCACACTGGCTGCCGCTCTCCTGCCTTTGCTGTGTGCACAATTGCTGCCGCTCTCCTGCCTTTGCTGTGTGCACACTTGCTGCCGCTCTCCTGCTCTTGCTGTGTGCACACTTGCTGCCGCTCTCCTGCCTTTGCTGTGTGCACACTTCCTGCCGCTCTCCTGCCTTTGCTGTGTGCACACTTCCTGCCGCTCTCCTGCCTTTGCTGTGTGCACACTTGCTGCCGCTCTCCTGCCTTTGCTGTGTGCACACTTGCTGCCGCTCTCCTGCCTTTGCTGTGTGCACACTTGCTGCCGCTCTCCTGCCTTTGCTGTGTGCACACTTGCTGCTGCTCTCTCCTTTGCTGTGTGCACACTTTCTGCTGCTCTCCTGCCTTTGCTGTGTGCACACTTTCTGCTGCTCTCCTGCCTTTGCTGGGTGCACACTTGCTGCCGCTCTCCTGCCTTTGCTGTGTGCACACTTGCTGCCGCTCTCCTGCCTTTGCTGTGTGCACACTTGCTGCCGCTCTCCTGCCTTTGCTGTGTGCACACTTGCTGCCGCTCTCCTGCCTTTGCTGGGTGCACACTTGCTGCCGCTCTCCTGCCTTTGCTGTGTGCACACTTTCTGCTGCTCTCCTGCCTTTGCTGGGTGCACACTTGCTGCCGCTCTCCTGCCTTTGCTGTGTGCACACTTGCTGCCGCTCTCCTGCCTTTGCTGGGTGCACACTTGCTGCCGCTCTCCTGCCTTTGCTGGGTGCACACTTGCTGCCGCTCTCCTGCCTTTGCTGGGTGCACACTTGCTGCCGCTCTCCTGCCTTTGCTGGGTGCACACTTGCTGCCGCTCTCCTGCCTTTGCTGTGTGCAGACTTGCTGCCGCTCTCCTGCCTTTGCTGTGTGCACACTTGCTGCCGCTCTCCTGCCTTTGCTGTGTGCACACTTGCTGCCGCTCTCCTGCCTTTGCTGTGTGCACACTTGCTGCCGCTCTCCTGCCTTTGCTGTGTGCACACTTGCTGCCGCTCTCCTGCCTTTGCTGTGTGCACACTTGCTGCCGCTCGCTTGCCTTTGCTGTGTGCACACTTGCTGCCGCTCGCCTGCCTTTGCTGTGTGCACACTTGCTGCCGCTCTCCTGCCTTTGCTGTGTGCACACTTGCTGCTGCTCTCTCCTTTGCTGTGTGCACACTTGCTGCCGCTCGCTTGCCTTTGCTGTGTGCACACTTGCTGCCGCTCTCCTGCCTTTGCTGTGTGCACACTTGCTGCCGCTCTCCTGCCTTTGCTGTGTGCACACTTGCTGCTGCTCTCTCCTTTGCTGTGTGCACACTTTCTGCTGCTCTCCTGCCTTTGCTGTGTGCACACTTGCTGCCGCTCTCCTGCCTTTGCTGTGTGCACACTTGCTGCCGCTCGCTTGCCTTTGCTGTGTGCACACTTGCTGCCGCTCGCCTGCCTTTGCTGTGTGCACACTTGCTGCCGCTGGATCTGGTGGGTGGCTGAATCATCCCAATGGTATTCATAGAGAAGCAGCTGCTGAGAATATTAATGCCGCGCTCCTTCCTCCAGAGACCGGAGCATCTGCAGACTTTCCCTTTCTTGATAGAACAGATAATCCCGGAGAGGGAGATTTTTCTGCCGGATTTAACTCTTCGGTTCTCTACTTTTCTGCGTTCGCTTTCTCTTTCCTCTGCAGCCTGATCCAATAATCAGTCTCTGATCGTCTGCAGAGACAAGCCGTGGACTAGCCCAGGCCGGGGCACTGTGAGCATTTAATGGCTGTGTGTAAAGGTGCTGCAGGTTGTATGGAGAGCCGCAGTTGTGGGGTTCACCACTAGGTGTCAGTGTTCTTTCCCGCTCACTCTTAGAGCGGTCCCCTCTTGTCCCGGTTCTTACATAAATCCTGATTTTTCTGTTCTTTACGTCAGAACTGACTTTTTTTAAAACTGATTTTTCTCTTCTTAATTTTAGAACATTTTATCTCGTTATTTTGTCTAAATTTTATCTTTACTTCCTTTAAATGTGTCCTGTCGTGTCGGGATCCTGTCGGCTGCCCGAGCTCTAACCCTCCACCTTGTCTGTACTTTACATTATTGCTGCTTTTTAACTACAGAATCTTTCACCAGATTTTTTTCCACCTAATCTGAGAGCAGCATGATGCAGAGACGGAGACCCTGATTCCAGTGATATGTCACTTACTGGGCTGCTTGCTGCAGTTTTATCAGCAGGAGGTTATCACTGGGGGACTAGTAAACCTGCAGCCATTTAGTCCTCCGTATTCTTGCGCTCAGTATAACCCCATTTCGTCACTGATTGGCAGCTTTCTGCCTATGCACAGTGTACTCAGAAAGCTGGCAATCAGTTTTTAGGGGAGTGTTTTATAGTACATTAAGAGAACTGGCAGAAAAAACAGGGATTTTAACAAAACTGCAGTAAGCAGCTCAGTAAGTGACACATCACTGGAATCAGGGTCTCTGACCCAACAGCATGCTGCTCTCAGATGGGGGAGCAAAGATCTTGGGCACAATTCCCTATAATATAAAGTTGTAGTTTAGACTCGTACTTTGCAAATTAATCGGTATCAGTCTGATGGGGCTTTGATTCCCCCGGCGTTGTCCTGCCTCACAACTTCTAGATGGATATCTGGGCCTAAACACTAACAGGCAGATAGTTGCCACCTACCTGCCTGTTGTGCCTGGCGCTGTTCATCGCCGCCACAAATCGGTCACAAGCGGCTCCTGCGGGAAACAGCTGCTTCCGCTGACAGCACGACAAAAGAGCGGTGGCTGCTCATCCGATCTGCTCTGTAGACGAGGCGGGACAACCGATGTCATGTAGATTTACAGCCGCTCCCCCAGTAGGCAGCAGGACGTCGGCTGTCAATCAGCAGGACGTCGGCTGTCAATCAGCAGGACGTCGGCTGTCAATCAGCAGGACGTCGGCTTTCAATCAGCAGGACAAGGACTGTCAATCAGCAGGACGTCGGCTTTCAATCAGTAGGACGTCGGCTTTCAATCAGCAGGACGTCGGCTGTCAATCAGCAGGACAAGGGCTGTCAATCAGCAGGACGTCTGCTTTCAATCAGTAGGACGTCGGCTTTCAATCAGCAGGACGTCGGCTGTCAATCAGCAGGACAAGGGCTGTCAATCAGCAGGACGTCTGCTTTCAATCAGTAGGACGTCGGCTGTCAATCAGCAGGACGTCGGCTGTCATTCAGCAGGACGTCGGCTGTCATTCAGCAGGACGTCGGCTGTCATTCAGTGTAATGTTGACTGTCTCGTCTCATCTACAGAGCAAAGCGGGAAAAAAGCCTCCGCTCTGTTGATGAAGCCAGTGTATCGCCAGCAGGAGCTGTCTGCAAAGGATGGCATGGGGCACGACAGGCAGATAGATAGCATCTACGTGCCTGTTAGTGCTTAAGCACTTTTTTTGTTACCGTGCCGGATTAGGCTACTTTCACACATCCGGTTTTTGCTCTGCGGCACAATACTGCGCTCTGCAGAAAAACCGCAACCGTTTTTTTTACCGCCGGTTGTGTTTTTTTTTACATAGACTTACATTAGTGCCGTATTGTGCCGCATGGGCTTGCGTTCGGTCCTGTTTTTGACGCATGCGGCAGATTTAGCCGATGCCGCGGCCGGATGGAACGTTGCCTGCAACGTTTTTTGCTCCGGCAAGAAAACCGCATCGCGCCGCATTTGGCCGCTGCGGCGCATTTTTCAATGCATGCCTATGGACGCCGGATGCGGTGCGATGCGGAAAAAAACGCATCTGGCCGCCGCATGTGGTTTCTTCCACTGCGCATGCTCAGTAGCGTGCCGCAACCGGAAAAAAACGGACCGGCTGCATGGGAAAAACTTATGCAAAGGATGCGGTTTTTTTGCCACATCCGTTGCATAGGTTTCACAGCCGGATTGAGCCGCACTGCAAAAACCGGATGTGTGAAAGTAGCCTTAGGGTTATGTCCCCTGTCTGGCGTGATTGTCTTGATTTGCAGGATTGATATCAGAGTCGCCTCCTTGCATATCTTGCACATGTGTGTGACGTTCTACCCCTATGGGCACGGGCAGTGCATGCATCCGCTCCATTGTAGAACGTCAAGAAGCCGACGGAGACATCCACCTTCCTGATCATGTCAGTCATGCCGCGGGGGGACACACTCTTACAAGATGGGCGGCCGGATCACTGCGGAGTGATGCACAGATGTAGAAACCCCCCTTACCGGACTGGTCTATAACAGTACAAGCAGAGTCATGTCCTTAAAGAGAGTTACAAGTACTGAGCACCCGAGCATGGTAGTGCCCGCTCATCACTAGTTACCAGTACAGAGCACCTGAGCATGGTAGTGCCCGCTCATCACTAGTTACCAGTACAGAGCACCCGAGCATGGTAGTGCCCGCTCATCACTAGTTACCAGTACTGAGCACCCGAGCATGGTAGTGCCCACTCATCACTAGTTACCAGTACTGAGCACCCGAGCATGATAGTGCCCGCTCATCACTAGTTACCAGTACTGAGCACCCGAGCATGATAGTGCCCGCTCATCACTAGTTACCAGTACTGAGCACCCGAGCATGGTAGTGCCCGCTCATCACTAGTTACCAGTACTGAACACCCGAGCATGGTAGTGCCCGCTCATCACTAGTTACCAGTACTGAGCACCCGAGCATGGTAGTGCCCGCTCATCACTAGTTACCAGTACAGAGCACCTGAGCATGGTAGTGCCCACTCATCACTAGTTACCAGTACAGAGCACCTGAGCATGGTAGTGCCCGCTCATCACTAGTTACCAGTACTGAGCACTCGAGCATGGTAGTGCTCGCTCATCACTAGTTACCAGTACTGAGCACCTGAGCATGGTAGTGCCCGCTCATCACTAGTTACCAGTACAGAGCACCTGAGCATGGTAGTGCCCGCTCATCACTAGTTACCAGTACTGAGCACCTGAGCATGGTAGTGCCCGCTCATCACTAGTTACCAGTACTGAGCACCTGAGCATGGTAGTGCCCGCTCATCACTAGTTACCAGTACTGAGCACCTGAGCATGGTAGTGCCCGCTCATCACTAGTTACCAGTACAGAGCACCTGAGCATGGTAGTGCCCGCTCATCACTAGTTACCAGTACTGAGCACTCGAGCATGGTAGTGCTCGCTCATCACTAGTTACCAGTACAGAGCACCCGAGCATGGTAGTGCCCGCTCATCACTAGTTACCAGTACTGAGCACCTGAGCATGGTAGTGCCCGCTCATCACTAGTTACCAGTACTGAGCACCCGAGCATGGTAGTGCTCGCTCATCACTAGTTACCAGTACAGAGCACCCGAGCATGGTAGTGCCCGCTCATCACTAGTTACCAGTACTGAGCACCTGAGCATGGTAGTGCCCGCTCATCACTAGTTACCAGTACTGAGCACTCGAGCATGGTAGTGCTCGCTCATCACTAGTTACCAGTACAGAGCACCCGAGCATGGTAGTGCCCGCTCATCACTAGTTACCAGTACTGAGCACCCGAGCATGGTAGTGCTCGCTCATCACTAGTTACCAGTACTGAGCACCCGAGCATGGTAGTGCCCGCTCATCACTAGTTACCAGTACTGAGCACCTGAGCATGGTAGTGCCCGCTCATCACTAGTTACCAGTACTGAGCACCCGAGCATGGTAGTGCCCGCTCATCACTAGTTACCAGTACTGAGCACCTGAGCATGGTAGTGCCCGCTCATCACTAGTTACGAGTACTGAGCACCCGAGCATGGTAGTGTCCGCTCATCACTAGTTACCAGTACAGAGCACCCGAGCATGGTAGTGCCCACTCATCACTAGTTACCAGTACTGAGCTCCCGAGCATGGTAGTGCCCGCTCATCACTAGTTACCAGTACTGAGCACCCGAGCATGGTAGTGCCCACTCATCACTAGTTACCAGTACTGAGCACCCGAGCATGGTAGTGCCCACTCATCACTAGTTACCAGTACTGAGCACCTGAGCATGGTAGTGACCGCTCATCACTAGTTACCAGTACTGAGCACCTGAGCATGGTAGTGACCGCTCATCACTAGTTACCAGTACTGAGCACCTGAGCATGGTAGTGCCCGCTCATCACTAGTTACCAGTACTGAGCATGGTAGTGCCCGCTCATTACTAGTTACCAGTACTGAAGAAGAATTGTGATTGTAGCTCAGGCTTTCAAAATGCAAGAGTAAAGCTGGGCTCTGCTGCCTGTAAGAGGAAGGTGCTTTAAGGGAAAAAGACTATAACAGTATGATAAATCCCAAGCACTCAATTGGAAACAAAAGGTGATGCAAAATGTGTTTTTTATTAGATTATTTGCAAAAAGAAAAGAAAAACGCCACTACCAAATAGAGCAAAGCCAACGTTTTGGCCTATTTTAGGGCTTTGTCAAGGTCTTGCGTTATAATAGAATGGTGGGTAAGACGAATTGGACGTCTGAGCACTGTACCGTAAGTAGGGCGTTACTTTTCAAAGGTACTTTGCCAGAGTCAGGAAGACATGGAAAACAGGTAGAGGAATAAAGAGGATGCCTGAAGCGCACGAGGAATGGGGACAGGGTCCCAGAGATACCGGCAGGAGGCGTGTGGCCAATTGAGTGCTTGGGATTTATCATACTGTAGCTCAGGCTTTAACTGGAAGAACTTCTAGGAATTGAGCAGAATTGTGATTGCAGCTCTTGCTGTAACTGGCAGAACGTGTAGGAATTGAGCAGAATTGTGAGTGCAGCTCTGGCGGTAACTGGCAGAACGTCTAGGATTTGAGCAGAATTGTGATTGCAGCTCTGGCTGTAACTGGAAGAACTTCTAAGAAATGAGCAGAATTGTGATTGCAGCTCTGGCTGTAACAGGCAGAACGTGTAGGAATTGAGCAGAATTGTGATTGCAGCTCTGGCTGTAACTGGAAGAACTTCTAAGAAATGAGCAGAATTGTGATTGCAGCTCTGGCTGTAACTGGCAGAACGTGTAGGAATTGAGCAGAATTGTGATTGCAGCTCTGGCTGATCTGGTATTTCTGAGGATCAGTATAACATATGTGAATGGCAGTAAGGTGCAGCTGTGACTGAGGTGCAGTCCGTACACCCCAGCTGTTTGGGGGCTGTTACGCGGACCCCATAGAAGACCTCTAGTCCTTCTTGAATCCTTTATAGAAATACAAGACTTATTATTCCGGCTACAGACATATTTGCAGACATAAAGCTCCATGTGTCGTGTTGCGGCGCGGCGCGGCCCACCGGTGTCTGTCTTCTGGCCCCAAGCAATGTTTCGGTCTGTGAACAACTTATTGCTTTTTACTGTGTAATTAGATTTCCTGAAATATTTAGAATCTGAAATACTTTACGTCTCTAAATCCGGATTAATATTTAACAAAACTATTATTATTTATGTAAAATACTTATTACCCGGCTCTCACCGCGCGGCCCCCCCGCAGCTGTCAGCCGGGCATACAAATACTGCGTGGAGGGCACCGTTCACACCTGCAGTAAATACTGCGCGGACGGCACCGTTCACACCTGCAGTAAATACTGTGCAGACCGCACCGTTCACACCTGCAGTAAATACTGCGCAGACTGCACCGTTCACACCTGCAGTAAATACTGTGCAGACCGCACCGTTCACACCTGCAGTAAATACTGCGCAGACTGCACCGTTCACACCTGCAGTAAATACTGTGCAGACCGCACCGTTCACACCTGCAGTAAATACTGCGCAGACTGCACCGTTCACACCTGCAGTAAATACTGCGCGGATGGCTCCGTTCACACCTGCAGTAAATACTGTGCGGGCGGCTCCGCTCCGTTCACACCTGCAGTAAATACTGCGCAGACGGCACCGTTCACACCTGCAGTAAATACTGTGCAGACCGCACCGTTCACACCTGCAGTAAATACTGCGCGGATGGCTCCGTTCACACCTGCAGTAAACACTGTGCGGATGGCTCCATTCACACCTGTAGTAAATACTGCGCGGACGGCACCGTTCACACCTGCAGTAAATACTGCGCGGATGGCTCCATTCACACCTGTAGTAAATACTGCGCGGATGGCTCCATTCACACCTGTAGTAAATACTGCGCGGACCGCACCGTTCACACCTGCAGTAAATACTGCGCAAAGGGCACCGTTCACACCTGCAGTAAATACTGCGCGGACCGCACCGTTCACACCTGCAGTAAATACTGCGCAGACTGCACCGTTCACACCTGCAGTAAATACTGCGCAGACTGCACCGTTCACACCTGCAGTAAATACTACGCAGACTGCACCGTTCACACCTGCAGTAAATACTGCGCAGACTGCACCGTTCACACCTGCAGTAAATACTGCGCAGACTGCACCGTTCACACCTGCAGTAAATACTACGCAGACTGCACCGTTCACACCTGCAGTAAATACTGCGCAGACTGCACCGTTCACACCTGCAGTAAATACTGCGCGGATGGCTCCGTTCACACCTGCAGTAAATACTGCGCGGACGGCTCCGTTCATACCTGCAGTAAATACTGCGCAGGTGGCACTGTTCACACCTGCAGTAAATACTGCGCGGACGGCTCGGTTCACACCTGTAGCAAATACTGCGCGGACAGCTCCGTTCACACCTGCAGTAAATACTGCGCGGACGGCTCCGTTCACACCTGCAGTAAATACTGCGCGGACAGCTCCGTTCACACCTGCAGTAAATACTGCGCGGACGGCTCCGTTCACACCTGTAGTAAATACTGCGCGGGCGGCTCCGTTCACACCTGCAGTAAATACTGCGCGGACGGCTCCGTTCACACCTGCAGTAAATACTGCGCGGGCGGCTCCATTCACACCTGCAGTAAATACTGCGCGGACGGCTCCGTTCACACCTGTAGTAAATACTGCGCGGACGGCTCCGTTCACACCTGCAGTAAATGCTGCGCGGGTGGCTCCGTTCACACCTGCAGTAAATACTGCGTGGGTGGCTCCGTTCACACCTGCAGTAAATACTGCGCGGACGGCTCCGTTCACAGGGATAAGCTGCAGCTGCATCCCCCTCCTCTCCCTTACTTTTGATGGATTTGTGGGTGACTCAGGAGATTTCTGAACTGCAGGCAGGAAAGGGAGAATAATAACCCCAATGGCTCGGATAGGGGCATCTAAAGACGTGGGCTCCTGCCGTGGCTGTGCTGTGGCTGCGCTCTTAGCTCCTTGTGCCGCTGGAGGGCTAGAGCCCACCTGGTCACCTGCAGATCGGTGCGGCCCTGAGATATGAAGTGATTGCATGCCAAGTAGTTCCCAGACCCCAGAGGCTCCGGAGCTGCGCTCTTTGTCTGGGGCACGTCTGCTGCATGTGAACACAGCCTGAAGTGTGCAGGAGATAGACGGCGGCTCAGTAGGGTCCGTGCCTCACAAGTGGTTTAGCTTAACTTAACCTTGCTTTGAAAATTTCTTTATACCTAAAACTGCCATACAATGCAAAATCATACCGCCATTCAGTGCAGAAACAATGCTGCCATGTAGTGCCACATAATATTGCTTTTCTGATCAGATATAATGGTGCTATACAATGGAAATTAATACAGCCATTCAGAGCAAAAATAATGCTGCCATGCAGTGCAAAATAATACCGCCATTCAGTGCAGAAACAATGCTGCCATGCAAAGCCAAATAATATTGCTTTTCTGATCAGATATAATGGTGCTATACAATGAAAATTAATACAGCCATTCAGTGCAGAAATAATGCTGCCATGCAGTGCTAAATAATACCGTCATTCAGTGCAGAAACAATGCTGCCATGCAGTGCCAAATAATATTGCTTTTCTGATCAGATATAATGGTGCTATACAATGGAAATTAATACTGCCATTCAGTGCAGAAAAAAATGCTACCATGCAGTGCAAAAGAATATTGCTATTCTGTACAGATATAATGTTGCTATACAATGGAAAATAATACCGCCATTCAGTGCAGAAATAATGCTGCCATGCAGTGTCAAATAATACTGTCATTCACTGCAGAAATAATGCTGCCATGTAGTGCCAAGTAATAAGCCATTCAATGTAGAAACAATGCTGCCGTGCAGTGCAAAAAATAATGCCCTTCGGTGCCAACATAATGCTCCATTTAAAGTCAGATAATACTGCCATTCAGTGTCAATGTAATGTTACCATAAATTGCCAAAATAATGTTGCCATGCCCACAGAACACTAGATATACAGTATATACAGATATACAGTATATATATATATATATATATATATATATATATATATATATATATATACACAGTAGAGACCAAAGTTTGGACACACCTTCTCATTCAAAGAGTTTTCTTTTTTTCATGACTCTGAAAATTGTAGATTCACATTGAAGGCATCAAAACTATGAATTAACACATGTGGAATGAAATACTTAAAAAAGTGTGAAACAACTGAAAATCTGTCTTATATTCTAGGTTCTTCAGTAGCCGCCTTTTGCTGTGATTACTGCTTTGCACACTCTTGGCATTCTCTTGATGAGCTTAAAGACGTAGTCACCGGAAATGGTTTTCCAACAGTCTTGAAGGAGCATCCAGAGATGCTTAGCACTTGTTGGCCCTTTTGCCTTCACTCTGCGGTCCAGCTCACCCCAAACCATCTCGATTGGGTTCAGGTCTGGTGACTGTAGAGGCCAGGTCATCTGGCGTAGCACCCCATCACTCTCCTTCTTAGTCACATAGCCCTTACACGAGGCACGGAAAAAAGATGTTGCACGTGGAATGAGCACAACTCAAATAACAAAATGAATAGAAAACCTTTATTGAACACCAATAAAAACAATTAAAATACAAGGCTGCAACCAGAAACCCATGATGTGGAATGACCCCATATTATAATAAATACAAAGTAAGACCATGAATCACAGAAGTTCAAACCCCAATAAAGCAAATCAATAGCAGCAATATTACATTCCTATAGGCAATCCACACAAGGAAGACACTGTGAGTAGCAGAGGGATCACTGTGCTAATCAATACCTGCCATGCTGATGGCATAATCATAAAGAATAAGATCAAAAATGATGCAATAAATAGAAAAAGAAAAAAGCAAAGCAGTATCAAGAACCAGTAGGGTCAGGGAAGAATTGATATAGATCCAACCAAACTGCTGCATGATGATGGGGCGAGCCCCAGAGAGGCCAAAGCAGTTGTGAGGCAAAGTGGAGGAGGAGTCTAAGCGGGCACCGATTGTAACAGTGTGTCCCTCCCCCGCCTGTGCTCATGGTGTAATAGTCTGTTCCTCCTTGACTGTCCTGTATGTACTACTGGTGGGGGATTGTTTGTTCTTCTCAGCATGGGACGTCTCCAATCCACAACTTGGTAAACAGAACAGAGCCAGGAGTCTAAAGTCCATTCATGTGTCAGATGTGTAGGGGGAGTTGGGCCCACCTAAGGGGCTGATCCCAGGAGAGAAGAACAATGAGACCCATGTTAGCTTAGTTAGTTGATGCTGTGCTGGGGAAAGGCGAGGATCTGTGCTGAGGGCAGGTCCTGGTGCCTGTGTATGGACTATGGGACATTGAAGATCAGCTGCTACGTGGGATTGTGTTGTCTCAGCCACGCTATCGGATCTAAGGAACACATCTAAGGACTGTTGATGCATTATCCTTGGCATCGGATTGCTGTGTGGATCTGTTTCCTTGGTGTGGACTCGTGTGGACTCTAAAGAACCATTCGGATATTGGATGTTTTATGCTCCCTGCCTCAATAAAACTTGTTGGATTGTTCATCGACCTGGTGTCCCTTCCTGCTCTGTCGCATATGACTCACCCACCCCAGGGCCTTAGGTGACTCGGTGTCGGGCCAGACTAGTCCAGGGTAGTCAGCGGTGGCGGGGCCCGATTCTGTGACCCTGGTGGAGTCAGTTAAAATGGTGGCGATGGGGGGTGATGATTATAATAAAGTTTATGAAAGATTCGTGACGCTACCTGTGGTAAATTGCAGCTGCTGGAAGGGACCTCCGGGGCTGGTGTTATGGCAGCTGAGGTGTTTCTTGCTCTCCACAGGTAGAGCGGGTACCCCGGGGCAACCTTTGGTGCTCGGTAAAGTCTATGGTGTTTGTGGACACAGGGCTTGCAGTTAAGGTCTTTTACTCACTGTGTCTGAGTCCAGGTGCTAGCAAACCGGTTGCCCACAGTATGCTGGGATCCACTGTCAGGTGCCTCCGCCGATCCCGGGTAGTTCAGAGGTCAATACCGGTGCACCCCTCCTGTGTCCTTTCCTGACTGACTTCCTAGCCTGCCTTGACCGTTGTGGTTGTGCTGGTCTTGGCCTCCATCACAGAGCCTGAACAAAGGGGGCTAACCGCAGTTGTATCTGGCCCCCTTCGCCGGGGATCTGTGGTGGGTTGTGGCCTCGGGCACTTGCAACCACCCCAGGCCTTCGGTGTTACTTTTGAGGAATTGTCTTTCTTCCCTCTGTCTGGGGACCGTCCCCGAATGCAGCCAGATCCCTCCACCCGATCTTTCAGTGGAACAGCCAACGAGGCAATATGCCCTTCCGTGGCCCTGGGATTCTTTCTTTCTTGGTGTCACCTGGGCCTAACTAGACCCCAGGATCTTCACCAGGAACTTCCTTCTGTCACTTTCTCTTCAGACATTTACTCCTTCACTCTCCTGAGGTAACCACCTCCCTCCCCTTCTCCCTCTGTCTCTTCAGACTTGACTGCCCTTGAACTTCCTGGTTCCCTTGTCTATACTCTCTTTCTGACTCCTCCCACACACCCACTGACTAGGCCCCACCCACACTATTGGGACCAGGAATGGGACTTACGGCCCCATGAATACATCTATGGGGGTTGCTGCCACTATCCAGTGTATGCCTACCAATTGGTGTGTGCAAGTTTAGTCTGTGGACTGGTAGGTGACCCCATTCTTACCCAGGATGGGACATCACACCTCTGGCTGAGGTGCAATATCTCTGTGGCGACGGAAGCCTCAGGGGCGCCACACATACCCCATTACACCGATGCCAAAGGCAAGGAGCCAGGGGAGAGACACTCCTGAAGCAGGGAACTGGGGCGGGTAACGGTGAGTGCAGCAACCCCACGCGTATCACCGCACGCTGCGGCTTTGTCAGGGAAAGTGTGGGGATAAATAGTTTAGTAGGTTTTTATATATAAGTAAAGACAGTGATATTATAGTCACCTGTTAGATCGTACCGTGCGACACCGGCCTTAATCCGCTGTTTCCTCGTCATTGTGGATATGTTACACCGCTGTTTCCTCCTTATTGTGGATGTGTTACACCGCTGTTTCCTCCTCATTGTGGATGTGTTACACCGCTGTTTCCTCATCATTGTGGATGTGTTACACCGCTGTTTCCTTGTCATTGTGGATGTGTTACACCGCTGTTTCCTCATCATTGTGGATGTGTTACGCCGCTGTTTCCTCCTCATTGTGGATGTGTTACACCGCTGTTTCCTTGTCATTGTGGATGTGTTACACCGCTGTTTCCTCATCATTGTGGATGTGTTACGCCGCTGTTTCCTCCTCATTGTGGATGTGTTACACCGCTGTTTCCTTGTCATTGTGGATGTGTTACACCGCTGTTTCCTCCTCATTGTGGATGTGTTACACCGCTGTTTCCTCATCATTGTGGATGTGTTACACCGCTGTTTCCTCCTCATTGTGGATGTGTTACACCGCTGTTTCCTTGTCATTGTGGATGTGTTACACCGCTGTTTCCTCATCATTGTGGATGTGTTACACCGCTGTTTCCTCATCATTGTGGATGTTACGCCGCTGTTTCCTCCTCATTGTGGATGTGTTACACCGCTGTTTCTTCCTCATTGTGGATGTGTTACACCGCTGTTTCTTCCTCATTGTGGATGTGTTACACCGCTGTTTCCTCCTCATTGTGGATGTGTTACACCGCTGTTTCCTTGTCATTGTGGATGTGTTACACCGCTGTTTCCTTGTCATTGTGGATGTGTTACACCGCTGTTTCTTCCTCATTGTGGATGTGTTACACCGCTGTTTCCTCCTCATTGTGGATGTGTTACACCGCTGTTTCCTTGTCATTGTGGATGTGTTACACCGCTGTTTCCTTGTCATTGTGGATGTGTTACACCGCTGTTTCCTCATCATTGTGGATGTGTTACACCGCTGTTTCCTTGTCATTGTGGATGTGTTACACCGCTGTTTCCTCGTCATTGTGGATGTGTTACGCCGCTGTTTCCTCCTCATTGTGGATGTGTTACACCGCTGTTTCCTTGTCATTGTGGATGTGTTACACCGCTGTTTCCTCATCATTGTGGATGTGTTACACCGCTGTTTCCTCATCATTGTGGATGTGTTACACCGCTGTTTCCTCCTCATTGTGGATGTGTTACACCGCTGTTTCCTTGTCATTGTGGATGTGTTACACCGCTGTTTCCTCATCATTGTGGATGTGTTACACCGCTGTTTCCTCATCATTGTGGATGTTACGCCGCTGTTTCCTCCTCATTGTGGATGTGTTACACCGCTGTTTCTTCCTCATTGTGGATGTGTTACACCGCTGTTTCCTCCTCATTGTGGATGTGTTACACCGCTGTTTCCTTGTCATTGTGGATGTGTTACACCGCTGTTTCCTCATCATTGTGGATGTGTTACACCGCTGTTTCCTCATCATTGTGGATGTTACGCCGCTGTTTCCTCCTCATTGTGGATGTGTTACACCGCTGTTTCTTCCTCATTGTGGATGTGTTACACCGCTGTTTCTTCCTCATTGTGGATGTGTTACGCCGCTGTTTCCTCCTCATTGTGGATGTGTTACGCCGCTGTTTCTTCCTCATTGTGGATGTGTTACGCCGCTGTTTCCTCCTCATTGTGGATGTGTTACGCCGCTGTTTCCTCATCATTGTGGATGTGTTACACCGCTGTTTCCTCATCATTCTGGATGTGTTACACCGCTGTTTCCTCATCATTGTAGATGTGTTACGCCGCTGTTTCCTCATCATTGTGGATGTGTTACTCCGCTGTTTCCTCATCATTGTGGATGTGTTACTCCGCTGTTTCCTCATCATTGTGGATGTGTTACTCCGCTGTTTCCTCATCATTGTGGATGTGTTACTCCGCTGTTTCCTCATCATTGTGGATGTGTTACACCGCTGTTTCCTCGTCATTGTGCATGTGTTACGCTGCTGTTTCCTCATCATTGTGGATATGTTACACCGCTGTTTCCTCGTCATTGTGGATGTGTTATGCCGCTGTTTCCTCATCATTGTGGATGTGTTACACCGCTGTTTCCTCATCATTGTGGATGTGTTACACCGCTGTTTCCTCATCATTGTGGATGTGTTACACCGCTGTTTCCTTATCATTGTGGATGTGTTACACCGCTGTTTCCTCATCATTGTGGATGTGTTACGCCGCTGTTTCCTCATCATTGTGGATGTGTTACACCGCTGTTTCCTCATCATTGTGGATGTGTTACACCGCTGTTTCCTCTCATTGTGGATGTGTTACACCGCTGTTTCCTCATCATTGTGGATGTGTTACACCGCTGTTTCCTCATCATTGTGTATGTGTTACGCCGCTGTTTCCTCGTCATTGTGGATGTGTTACACCGCTGTTTCCTCTCATAGTGGATGTGTTACACCGCTGTTTCCTCGTCATTGTGGATGTGTTACACCGCTGTTTCCTCATCATTGTGGATGTGTTACACCGCTGTTTCCTCTCATTGTGGATGTGTTACTCCGCTGTTTCCTCTCATTGTGGATGTGTTACTCCGCTGTTTCCTCGTCATTGTGGATGTGTTACACCGCTGTTTCCTCCTCATTGTGGATGTGTTACACCGCTGTTTCCTCATCATTGTGGATGTGTTACTCCGCTGTTTCCTCATCATTGTGGATGTGTTACACCGCTGTTTCCTCCTCATTGTGGATGTGTTACACCGCTGTTTCCTCGTCATTGTGGATGTGTTACACCGCTGTTTCCTCATCATTGTGGATGTGTTACACCGCTGTTTCCTCGTCTTTGTGGATGTGTTACACCGCTGTATCCTCATCATTGTGGATGTGTTACACCGCTGTTTCCTCGTCTTTGTGGATGTGTTACACCGCTGTATCCTCATCATTGTGGATGTGTTACACCGCTGTATCCTCATCATTGTGGATGTGTTACGCCGCTGTTTCTCCTCATTGTGGATGTGTTACACCGCTGTTTCCTCCTCATTGTGGATGTGTTACTCCGCTGTTTCCTCATCATTGTGGATGTGTTATACCGCTGTATCCTCATCATTGTGGATGTGTTATGCCGCTGTTTCCGTGTCATTGTGGATGTGTTACACCGCTGTTTCCTCATCATTGTGGATGTGTTACACCGCTGTTTCCTTGTCATTGTGGATGTGTTACGCCGCTGTTTCCACATCATTGTGGATGTGTTACTCCGCTGTTTCCTCATCATTGTGGATGTGTTACTCCGCTGTTTCCTCATCATTGTGGATGTGTTACACCGCTGTTTCCTCCTCATTGTGGATGTGTTACTCCGCTGTTTCCTCATCATTGTGGATGTGTTACACCGCTGTTTCCTCCTCATTGTGGATGTGTTACACCGCTGTTTCCTCGTCATTGTGGATGTGTTACACCGCTGTTTCCTCATCATTGTGGATGTGTTACACCGCTGTTTCCTCCTCATTGTGGATGTGTTACGCCGCTGTTTCCTTGTCATTGTGGATGTGTTACTCCGCTGTTTCCTCGTCATTGTGGATGTGTTACACAGCTGTTTCCTCCTCATTGTGGATGTGTTACACCGCTGTTTCCTCATCATTGTGGATGTGTTAGGCCGCTGTTTCCTCATCATTGTGGATGTGTTACGCCGCTGTTTCCTCCTCATTGTGGATGTGTTATACCGCTGTTTCCTCATCATTGTGGATGTGTTACACCGCTGTTTCCGTGTCATTGTGGATGTGTTACACCGCTGTTTCCTTGTCATTGTGGATGTGTTACTCCGCTGTTTCCTCATCATTGTGGATATGTTACACCGCTGTTTCCTTGTCATTGTGGATGTGTTACACCGCTGTTTCCTCGTCATTGTGGATATGTTACACCGCTGTTTCCTCATCATTGTGGATATGTTACACCGCTGTTTCCTCGTCATTGTGGATGTGTTACACCGCTGTTTCCTCCTCATTGTGGATGTGTTACACCGCTGTTTCCTCATCATTGTGGATGTGTTACACCGCTGTTTCCTCATCATTGTGTATGTGTTACACCGCTGTTTCCTCGTCATTGTGGATGTGTTACGCCGCTGTTTCCTCTCATTGTGGATGTGTTACACCGCTGTTTCCTCGTCATTGTGGATGTTACGCCGCTGTTTCCTCATCATTGTGGATGTGTTACACCGCTGTTTCCTCGTCATTGTGGATGTGTTACACCGCTGTTTCCTCCTCATTGTGGATGTGTTACACCGCTGTTTCCTCGTCATTGTGGATGTGTTACGCCGCTGTTTCCTCGTCATTGTGGATGTGTTACACCGCTGTTTCCTCCTCATTGTGGATGTGTTACGCCGCTGTTTCCTCGTCATTGTGGATGTGTTACGCCGCTGTTTCCTCCTCATTGTGGATGTGTTACACCGCTGTTTCCTCCTCATTGTGGATGTGTTACACCGCTGTTTCCTCGTCATTGTGGATGTGTTACGCCGCTATTTCCGTGTCATTGTGGATGTGTTACCCCGCTGTTTCCTCGTCATTGTGGGTGTGTTACTCCGTTGTTTCCTCATCATTGTGGATGTGTTACACCGCTGTTTCCTCATCATTGTGGATGTGTTACACCGCTGTTTCCTCGTCATTGTGGATGTGTTACACCGCTGTTTCCTCATCATTGTGGATGTGTTACACCGCTGTTTCCTCATCATTGTGGATGTGTTACACCGCTGTTTCCTCATCATTGTGGATGTGTTACACCGCTGTTTCCTCGTCATTGTGGATGTGTTACTCCGCTGTTTCCTTATCATTGTGGATGTGTTACTCCGCTGTTTCCTCATCATTGTGGATTTGTTACACCGCTGTTTCCTCCTCATTGTGGATGTGTTACTCCGCTGTTTCCTCATCATTGTGGATGTGTTACACCGCTGTTTCCTCTCATTGTGGATGTGTTATGCCGCTGTTTCCTCGTCATTGTGGCTGTGTTACACCGCTGTTTCCTCATCATTGTGGATGTGTTACACCGCTGTTTCCTCTCATTGTGGATGTGTTACACCGCTGTTTCCTCTCATTGTGGATGTGTTACACCGCTGTTTCCTCTCATTGTGGATGTGTTACACCGCTGTTTCCTCATCATTGTGGATGTGTTACGCCGCTGTTTTCTCCTCATTGTGGATGTGTTACTCCGCTGTTTCCTCATCATTGTGGATGTGTTACACCGCTGTTTTCTCCTCATTGTGGATGTGTTACTCCGCTGTTTCCTCATCATTGTGGATGTGTTACTCCGCTGTTTCCTCGTCATTGTGGATGTGTTACTCCGCTGTTTCCTCATCATTGTGGATGTGTTACTCCGCTGTTTCCTCATCATTGTGGATTTGTTACTCCGCTGTTTCCTCCTCATTGTGGATGTGTTACACCGCTGTTTCCTTATCATTGTGGATGTGTTACACCGCTGTTTCCTCATCATTGTGGATGTGTTACACCGCTGTTTCCTCCTCATTGTGGATGTGTTACACCGCTGTTTCCTCATCATTGTGGATGTGTTACTCCGCTGTTTCCTCTCATTGTGGATGTGTTACACCGCTGTTTCCTCGTCATTGTGGATGTGTTATGCCGCTGTTTCCTCCTCATTGTGGATGTGTTACGCCGCTGTTTCCTCGTCATTGTGGATGTGTTACAACGCTGTTTCCTCTCATTGTGGATGTGTTACACCGCTGTTTCCTCATCATTGTGGATGTGTTACTCCGCTGGTTCCTCATCATTGTGGATGTGTTACACCGCTGTTTCCTCGTCATTGTGGATGTGTTACACCGCTGTTTCCTAATCATTGTGGATGTGTTACACCGCTGTTTCCTCGTCATTGTGGATGTGTTACACCGCTGTGTCCTCATCATTGTGGATGTGTTACACCGCTGTTTTCTCGTCATTGTGGATGTGTTACACCGCTGTTTCCTCATCATTGTGGATGTGTTACACCGCTGTTTTCTCGTCATTGTGGATGTGTTACACCGCTGTTTCCTCATCATTGTGGATGTGTTACGCCGCTATTTCTTCATCATTGTGGATGTGTTACACCGCTGTTTCCTCATCATTGTGGATGTGTTACTCCGCTGTTTCCTCATCATTGTGGATGTGTTACGCCACTGTTTCCTCATCATTGTGGATGTGTTACTCCGCTGTTTCCTCCTTATTGTGGATGTGTTACACCGCTGTTTCCTCGTCATTGTGGATGTGTTACACCGCTGTTTCCTCTCATTGTGGATGTGTTACACCGCTGTTTCCTCTCATTGTGGATGTGTTACGCCGCTGTTTCCTCATCATTGTGGATGTGTTACACCGCTGTTTCCTCGTCATTGTGGATGTGTTACACCGCTGTTTCCTCGTCATTGTGGATGTGTTACACCGCTGTTTCCTCGTCATTGTGGATGTGTTACACCGCTGTTTCCTCTCATTGTGGATGTGTTACACCGCTGTTTCCTCTCATTGTGGATGTGTTACACCGCTGTTTCCTCTCATTGTGGATGTGTTACACCGCTGTTTCCTCATCATTGTGGATGTGTTACACCGCTGTTTCCTCATCATTGTGGGTGTGTTACACCGCTGTTTCCTCATCATTATGGATGTGTTTCTCCGCTGTTTCCTCCTTATTGTGGATGTGTTACTCCGCTGTTTCCTCCTCATTGTGGATGTGTTACACCGCTGTTTCCTCCTCATTGTGGATGTGTTACACCGCTGTTTCCTCATCATTATGGATGTGTTTCTCCGCTGTTTCCTCCTCATTGTGGATGTGTTACTCCGCTGTTTCCTCCTCATTGTGGATGTGTTACTCCGCTGTTTCCTCCTTATTGTGGATGTGTTACTCCGCTGTTTCCTCCTTATTGTGGATGTGTTACTCCGCTGTTTCCTCATCATTATGGATGTGTTTCTCCGCTGTTTCCTCCTCATTGTGGATGTGTTACTCCGCTGTTTCCTCCTCATTATGGATGTGTTACACCGCTGTTTCCTCGTCATTGTGGATGTGTTTCTCCGCTGTTTCCTCCTCATTGTGGATGTGTTACTCCGCTGTTTCCTCCTCATTATGGATGTGTTACACCGCTGTTTCCTCCTTATTGTGGATGTGTTACTCCGCTGTTTCCTCATCATTATGGATGTGTTTCTCCGCTGTTTCCTCCTCATTGTGGATGTGTTACTCCGCTGTTTCCTCGTCATTGTGGATGTGTTACACCGCTGTTTCCTCCTTATTGTGGATGTGTTACTCCGCTGTTTCCTCATCATTGTGGATGTGTTTCTCCGCTGTTTCCTCCTCATTGTGGATGTGTTACTCCGCTGTTTCCTCCTCATTATGGATGTGTTACACCGCTGTTTCCTCCTTATTGTGGATGTGTTACTCCGCTGTTTCCTCCTCATTGTGGATGTGTTACACCGCTGTTTCCTCCTCATTGTGGATGTGTTACACCGCTGTTTCCTCATCATTATGGATGTGTTTCTCCGCTGTTTCCTCCTCATTGTGGATGTGTTACACCGCTGTTTCCTCCTCATTGTGGATGTGTTACACCGCTGTTTCCTCATCATTGTGGATGTGTTTCTCCGCTGTTTCCTCCTCATTGTGGATGTGTTACTCCGCTGTTTCCTCATCATTGTGGATGTGTTACACCGCTGTTTCCTCGTCATTGTGGATGTGTTACACCGCTGTTTCCTCTCATTGTGGATGTGTTACACCGCTGTTTCCTCATCATTGTGGATGTGTTACACCGCTGTTTCCTCTCATTGTGGATGTGTTACACCGCTGTTTCCTCTCATTGTGGATGTGTTACACCGCTGTTTCCTCATCATTGTGGATGTGTTACGCTGCTGTTTCCTCATCATTGTGGATTTGTTACTCCGCTGTTTCCTCGTCATTGTGGATGTGTTACACCGCTGTTTCCTCCTCATTGTGGATGTGTTACACCGCTGTTTCCTCCTCATTGTGGATGTGTTACACCGCTGTTTCCTCTCATTGTGGATGTGTTACACCGCTGTTTCCTCATCATTGTGGATGTATTACACCGCTGTTTCCTCGTCATTGTGGATGTGTTACACCACGGTTTCCTCGTCATTGTGGATGTGTTACACCGCTGTTTCCGTGTCATTGTGGATGTGTTACACCGCTGATTCCTCATCATTGTGGATGTATTACACCGCTGTTTCCTCATCATTGTGGATGTGTTACTCCGCTGTTTCCTCCTCATTGTGGATGTGTTACACCGCTGTTTCCTCATCATTGTGGATGTGTTACGCCGCTGTTTCCTCGTCATTGTGGATGTGTTACACCGCTGTTTCCTCGTCATTGTGGATTTGTTACTCCGCTGTTTCCTCATCATTGTGGGTGTGTTACACCGCTGTTTCCTCATCATTGTGGATGTGTTACACCGCTGTTTCCTCGTCATTGTGGATGTGTTACACCGCTGTTTCCTCGTCATTGTGGATGTGTTACACCGCTGTTTCCTCGTCATTGTGGATGTGTTACACCGCTGTTTCCTCGTCATTGTGGATTTGTTACTCCGCTGTTTCCTCATCATTGTGGGTGTGTTACACCGCTGTTTCCTCATCATTGTGGATGTGTTACACCGCTGTTTCCTCATCATTGTGGATGTGTTACACCGCTGTTTCCTCATCATTGTGGATGTGTTACGCCGCTGTTTCCTCGTCATTGTGGATGTGTTACACCGCTGTGTCCTCATCATTGTGGATGTGTTACACCGCTGTTTCCTCATCATTGTGGATGTGTTATGCCGCTGTGTCCTCATCATTGTGGATGTGTTACACCGCTGTTTCCTCGTCATTGTGGATGTGTTACACCGCTGTTTCCTCATCATTGTGGATGTGTTACACCGCTATGTCCTCATCATTGTGGATGTGTTACACCGCTGTTTCCTCCTCATTGTGGATGTGTTACACCGCTGTTTCCTCTCATTGTGGATGTGTTACACCGCTGTTTCCTCATCATTGTGGATGTGTTACACCGCTGTTTCCTCGTCATTGTGGATGTGTTACACCGCTGTTTCCTCGTCATTGTGGATTTGTTACTCTGCTGTTTCCTCATCATTGTGGGTGTGTTACACCGCTGTTTCCTCGTCATTGTGGATTTGTTACACCGCTGTTTCCTCATCATTGTGGATGTGTTACACCGCTGTTTCCTCCTCATTGTGGATGTGTTACACCGCTGTTTCCTCGTCATTGTGGATGTGTTACACCGCTGTTTCCTCCTCATTGTGGATGTGTTACACCGCTGTTTCCTCCTCATTGTGGATGTGTTACACCGCTGTTTCCTCGTCATTGTGGATGTGTTACACCGCTGTTTCCTCATTATTGTGGATGTGTTACACCGCTGTTTCCTCATCATTGTGGATGTGTTACACCGCTGTTTCCTCATCATTATGGATGTGTTTTTCCGCTGTTTCCTCATCATTGTGGATGTGTTACACCGCTGTTTCCTCCTCATTGTGGATGTGTTACACCGCTGTTTCCTCGTCATTGTGGATGTGTTACACCGCTGTTTCCTCATCATTGTGGATGTGTTACACCGCTGTTTCCTCATCATTGTGGATGTGTTACACCGCTGTTTCCTCATCATTGTGGATGTGTTACACCGCTGTTTCCTCATCATTGTGGATGTGTTACACCGCTGTTTCCTCATCATTCTGGATGTGTTACACCGCTGTTTCCTCCTCATTGTGGATGTGTTACACCGCTGTTTCCTCCTCATTGTGGATGTGTTACACCGCTGTTTCCTCGTCATTGTGGATGTGTTACACCGCTGTTTGCTCATCATTGTGGATGTGTTACACCGCTGTTTCCTCATCATTGTGGATGTGTTACACCGCTGTTTCCTCCTCATTGTGGATGTGTTACTCCGCTGTTTCCTCGTCATTGTGGATGTGTTACACCGCTGTTTCCTCATCATTGTGGATGTGTTACACCGCTGTTTCCTCATCATTGTGGATGTGTTACACCGCTGTTTCCGTGTCATTGTGGATGTGTTACACCGCTGTTTCCTCGTCATTGTGGATGTGTTACACCGCTGTTTCCTCGTCATTGTGGATTTGTTACTCTGCTGTTTCCTCATCATTGTGGGTGTGTTACTCCGCTGTTTCCTCCTCATTATGGATGTGTTACACCGCTGTTTCCTCCTTATTGTGGATGTGTTACTCCGCTGTTTCCTCCTCATTGTGGATGTGTTACACCGCTGTTTCCTCCTCATTGTGGATGTGTTACACCGCTGTTTCCTCATCATTATGGATGTGTTTCTCCGCTGTTTCCTCCTCATTGTGGATGTGTTACACCGCTGTTTCCTCCTCATTGTGGATGTGTTACACCGCTGTTTCCTCATCATTGTGGATGTGTTTCTCCGCTGTTTCCTCCTCATTGTGGATGTGTTACTCCGCTGTTTCCTCATCATTGTGGATGTGTTACACCGCTGTTTCCTCGTCATTGTGGATGTGTTACACCGCTGTTTCCTCTCATTGTGGATGTGTTACACCGCTGTTTCCTCATCATTGTGGATGTGTTACACCGCTGTTTCCTCTCATTGTGGATGTGTTACACCGCTGTTTCCTCTCATTGTGGATGTGTTACACCGCTGTTTCCTCATCATTGTGGATGTGTTACACCGCTGTTTCCTCATCATTGTGGATGTGTTACACCGCTGTTTCCTCGTCATTGTGGATGTGTTACACCGCTGTTTCCTCGTCATTGTGGATGTGTTACACCGCTGTTTCCTCCTCATTGTGGATGTGTTACACCGCTGTTTCCTCGTCATTGTGGATGTGTTACACCGCTGTTTCCTCTCATTGTGGATGTGTTACACCGCTGTTTCCTCGTCATTGTGGATGTGTTTCTCCGCTGTTTCCTCCTCATTGTGGATGTGTTACACCGCTGTTTCCTCTCATTGTGGATGTGTTTCTCCGCTGTTTCCTCCTCATTGTGGATGTGTTACACCGCTGTTTCCTCTCATTGTGGATGTGTTACACCGCTGTTTCCTCATCATTGTGGATGTATTACACCACTGTTTCCTCGTCATTGTGGATGTGTTACACCACGGTTTCCTCGTCATTGTGGATGTGTTACACCGCTGTTTCCGTGTCATTGTGGATGTGTTACACCGCTGATTCCTCATCATTGTGGATGTATTACACCGCTGTTTCCTCATCATTGTGGATGTGTTACTCCGCTGTTTCCTCCTCATTGTGGATGTGTTACACCGCTGTTTCCTCATCATTGTGGATGTGTTACGCCGCTGTTTCCTCGTCATTGTGGATGTGTTACACCGCTGTTTCCTCGTCATTGTGGATTTGTTACTCCGCTGTTTCCTCATCATTGTGGGTGTGTTACACCGCTGTTTCCTCATCATTGTGGATGTGTTACACCGCTGTTTCCTCGTCATTGTGGATGTGTTACACCGCTGTTTCCTCGTCATTGTGGATGTGTTACACCGCTGTTTCCTCGTCATTGTGGATGTGTTACACCGCTGTTTCCTCGTCATTGTGGATTTGTTACTCCGCTGTTTCCTCATCATTGTGGATGTGTTACACCGCTGTTTCCTCCTCATTGTGGGTGTGTTACACCGCTGTTTCCTCATCATTGTGGATGTGTTACACCGCTGTTTCCTCATCATTGTGGATGTGTTACACCGCTGTTTCCTCATCATTGTGGATGTGTTACGCCGCTGTTTCCTCGTCATTGTGGATGTGTTACACCGCTGTGTCCTCATCATTGTGGATGTGTTACACCGCTGTTTCCTCATCATTGTGGATGTGTTATGCCGCTGTGTCCTCATCATTGTGGATGTGTTACACCGCTGTTTCCTCGTCATTGTGGATGTGTTACACCGCTGTTTCCTCATCATTGTGGATGTGTTACACCGCTATGTCCTCATCATTGTGGATGTGTTACACCGCTGTTTCCTCCTCATTGTGGATGTGTTACACCGCTGTTTCCTCTCATTGTGGATGTGTTACACCGCTGTTTCCTCATCATTGTGGATGTGTTACACCGCTGTTTCCTCGTCATTGTGGATGTGTTACACCGCTGTTTCCTCGTCATTGTGGATGTGTTACACCGCTGTTTCCTCTCATTGTGGATGTGTTACACCGCTGTTTCCTCATCATTGTGGATGTGTTACACCGCTGTTTCCTCGTCATTGTGGATGTGTTACACCGCTGTTTCCTCGTCATTGTGGATGTGTTACACCGCTGTTTCCTCGTCATTGTGGATTTGTTACTCTGCTGTTTCCTCATCATTGTGGGTGTGTTACACCGCTGTTTCCTCGTCATTGTGGATTTGTTACACCGCTGTTTCCTCATCATTGTGGATGTGTTACACCGCTGTTTCCTCCTCATTGTGGATGTGTTACACCGCTGTTTCCTCGTCATTGTGGATGTGTTACACCGCTGTTTCCTCCTCATTGTGGATGTGTTACACCGCTGTTTCCTCGTCATTGTGGATGTGTTACACCGCTGTTTCCTCATCATTGTGGATGTGTTACACCGCTGTTTCCTCATCATTGTGGATGTGTTACCCTGCTGTTTCCTCGTCATTGTGGATGTGTTACACCGCTGTTTCCTCATCATTGTGGATGTGTTACACCGCTGTTTCCTCATCATTGTGGATGTGTTACACCGCTGTTTCCGTGTCATTGTGGATGTGTTACACCGCTGTTTCCTCATCATTGTGGATGTGTTATGCCGCTGTTTCCTCGTCATTGTGGATGTGTTACACCGCTGTTTCCTCGTCATTGTGGATGTGTTACACCGCTGTTTCCTCCTCATTGTGGATGTGTTACACCGCTGTTTCCTCGTCATTGTGGATGTGTTACACCGCTGTTTCCTCATCATTGTGGATGTGTTACACCGCTGTTTCCTCTCATTGTGGATGTGTTACACCGCTGTTTCCTCTCATTGTGGATGTGTTACACCGCTGTTTCCTCATCATTGTGGATGTGTTACACCGCTGTTTCCTCTCATTGTGGATGTGTTACACCGCTGTTTCCTCTCATTGTGGATGTGTTATACCGCTGTTTCCTCGTCATTGTGGATGTGTTACACCGCTGTTTCCTCGTCATTGTGGATGTGTTACACCGCTGTTTCCTCCTCATTGTGGATGTGTTACACCGCTGTTTCCTCATCATTGTGGATGTGTTACACCGCTGTTTCCTCATCATTGTGGATGTGTTACACCGCTGTTTCCTCTCATTGTGGATGTGTTACACCGCTGTTTCCTCTCATTGTGGATGTGTTACACCGCTGTTTCCTCATCATTGTGGATGTGTTACACCGCTGTTTCCTCATCATTGTGGATGTGTTACTCCGCTGTTTCCTCTCATTGTGGATGTGTTACTCCGCTGTTTCCTCGTCATTGTGGATGTGTTACACCGCTGTTTCCTCCTCATTGTGGATGTGTTACACCGCTGTTTCCTTCTCATTGTGGATGTGTTACACCGCTGTTTCCTCCTCATTGTGGATGTGTTACACCGCTGTTTCCTCCTCATTGTGGATGTGTTACACCGCTGTTTCCTCGTCATTGTGGATGTGTTACACCGCTGTTTCCTCATCATTGTGGATGTGTTACACCGCTGTTTCCTCATCATTGTGGATGTGTTACACCGCTGTTTCCTCCTCATTGTGGATGTGTTACTCCGCTGTTTCCTCGTCATTGTGGATGTGTTACTCCGCTGTTTCCTCTTCATTGTGGATGTGTTACACCGCTTTTTCCTCATCATTGTGGATGTGTTACACCGCTGTTTCCTCGTCATTGTGGATGTGTTACACCGCTGTTTCCTCGTCATTGTGGATGTGTTACACCGCTGTTTCCTCATCATTGTGGATGTGTTACACCGCTGTTTCCTCGTCATTGTGGATGTGTTACGCCGCTGTTTCCTCATCATTGTGGATGTGTTACACCGCTGTTTCCTCGTCATTGTGGATGTGTTACGCCGCTGTTTCCTCATCATTGTGGATGTGTTACGCCGCTGTTTCCTCATCATTGTGGATGTGTTACACCGCTGTTTCCTCTCATTGTGGATGTGTTACGCCGCTGTTTCCTCATCATTGTGGATGTGTTACACCGCTGTTTCCTCGTCATTGTGGATGTGTTACACCGCTGTTTCCTCGTCATTGTGGATGTGTTACGCCGCTGTTTCCTCTCATTGTGGATGTGTTACACCGCTGTTTCCTCGTCATTGTGGATGTGTTACGCCGCTGTTTCCTCTCATTGTGGATGTGTTACACCGCTGTTTCCTCTCATTGTGGATGTGTTACGCCGCTGTTTCCTCGTCATTGTGGATGTGTTACGCCGCTGTTTCCTCATCATTGTGGATGTGTTACACCGCTGTTTCCTCTCATTGTGGATGTGTTATGCCGCTGTTTCCTCATCATTGTGGATGTGTTACACCGCTGTTTCCTCGTCATTGTGGATGTGTTACACCGCTGTTTCCTCGTCATTGTGGATGTGTTACACCGCTGTTTCCTTGTTATTGTGGGATATGGCGGCTGTGACGGTGCATACAATACACAACATGTGCGACTTCTAGGGCTTCAGTCGCGTTATACAAGTCAGTTCACACACAATTCGTCCCATAAGCAATGGCTTCCCGGAGACACGTCAATCTTCCTCCGCCCTCGCTCGTTGCTCCCGGCCCCTCCGTGAACCGATTTACAGCTTCATATTAAGGAGAATTTTCAAATCAATTATTGTCCATTAGAGAAAGGTCCAGACCCGATGAACCTCCCCCGAGGAGCCGCCGTCTGTCTCCGTGTCCTCGCAGTGCGGCCATTGCTGACAGATCGCCGTTTACTATCGCAGATCATCTGAGGGGGGAGGAACAGCTCGGATTTATTTGTCACCTTTGTCATTGTTACTTCGTAACCCTGAAGTTTATTTACCAAAGTCTCCAGGGGAGAATGAAGCAGCAGCGCGTCCTCTACCTCCTCTACGTCCTCCGCGTCCTCTACGTCCTCCGCGTCCTCTACGTCCTCCGCGTCCTCTACGTTCTCCGCGTCCTCTACGTCCTCTACGTCCCCCGCGTCCTCTACGTCCTCCGCGCTCCCCGCCGGCCTCACATAATCCAGGTTTATGTAGGATGCTGCTCTACATGATAACAGAGGGGAAAAATAAAAACTGTTTCTTCTTTATTTTATTCTTTGCAAAATTTACAAATTTTAATTTTATTTTATTTTTTAAATATTTGTGGCAGTAATTGTTATAAACTTTTTATACATCTGAGTATCGTAAGACCATTGTGATGTGAAGGGAGATGTCCATGGATATGTCAGGAGGACGTCCATTGTTCCCAACCAGGGCAAAGTGGAGCCCCGTGCTAAAGATTAAAGCGGGGCCATAAATGCTGCCGCATTGCCCCATCACACATTGCGGTCACATTACATGGGCTGAGTTCACACTGGTAGATGAGCGCGATCCACTATACTGGACTGCCTCGGGGCTTGTTTCCTCTTTCCACAGGATGGTGAAGAATGATGGCACAGAGCGATCACTATACAGCAGTCTGCCCCCTCCAGGGTCATGTCATTCTGGCGTTTTTATTTTTTTCTTGTTGCGCCGTTTACTGATCGAAAAAGTTTACTTTGTATTTTGACAGATCAAACTTTTGCAAATCCAGCAATACTAAATATTTGTATTTTTTTAATTTGTTTTAATTGTTTTATGCTTATATCAGTGTAGCTTCTGCTGTAGACCCTAGGGGCCCCAAAGGGAATAGGGGTCCTGCGCAATTACCCACTTTGGCCCCTCCAGAGATAATAATACATTGGGATCACGTGATCTAATCTCTCTTTTTATACACCCTAAAATCTTGTTTGCTTTTGCAGCTGCTGCCTGACATTGAGGGCTGCTGCTCAGCTTACTGGTACCCAGAATCCCCCGATCTGTAATCCCAAGGTTACTTCCATTTAATGTATATGCAGATATAGGATTACTCCGTCCTTGGTGCATTACTCCACATTTATCAACATTAAATCTGACATCTTACCCAGATCGTTTTTTAATATTGTACTATGAAGGTCATTTTTTTTAATATCCTACATAGTTTGGTGTTTTGTAATATTGTACTATCAAGGTCATTTTTTTTTTAATATCCTACATAGTTTGGTGTCGTCAGCAAAGACGGACACTTTACTATCAATCCTGTCCACAAGGTCATTAATAAAGAGATTAAAAAGAATTGATCCCAGGACATATCCTTGCGGTCCCCACTGCTCCCAGTACAGATCCCTGTGGTCCCCACTGCTCCCAGTACAGATCCCTGCTGTCCCCACTGCTCCCAGTACAGATCCCTGCTGTCCCCACTGCTCCCAGTACAGATCCCTGCGATCCCCACTGCTCCCAGTACAGATCCCTGTGGTCCCCACTGCTCCTAGTACAGATCCCTGTGGTCCCCACTGCTCCTAGTACAGATCCCTGTGGTCCCCACTGCTCCCAGTACAGATCCCTGCGGTCCCCACTGCTCCCAGTACAGATCCCTGCGATCCCCACTGCTCCCAGTACAGATCCCTGTGGTCCCCACTGCTCCTAGTACAGATCCCTGTGGTCCCCACTGCTCCTAGTACAGATCCCTGTGGTCCCCACTGCTCCTAGTACAGATCCCTGTGGTCCCCACTGCTCCCAGTACAGATCCCTGCGGTCCCCACTGCTCCCAGTACAGATCCCTGCGATCCCCACTGCTCCCAGTACAGATCCCTGTGGTCCCCACTGCTCCTAGTACAGATCCCTGTGGTCCCCACTGCTCCTAGTACAGATCCCTGTGGTCCCCACTGCTCCTAGTACAGATCCTGTGGTCCCCACTGCTCCTAGTACAGATCCCTGTGGTCCCCACTGCCCCCAGCACAGATCCCTGCGGCCTCCACTGCTGACTATAGCCCAATTAGAGAACATACCATTTATGACTACTCTTTGCTACATATATTTTAGCCAATTCCTTACCCAGTTACAGTTTTCCCTGGTCGCGGCTTCTGGATCTTCAGTGTAAAGGGCCCGTTACACGTAACGATATATCTAACGATATGTCGTCGGGGTGACGTCGTTAGTGACGCACATCCGGCATAGTTTGACATATCGTAGCGTGTTACAGCTACGAGCGACTGTGATCGAGCAAAAATACTCACCTTATCGTTGCTCGTTGACACGTCGTTCATTTTCAAAATATTGATCAATTTCCTGGATGCAGGTTGTTCGTCGCTCCCGTGGCAGCACACATCACTCGGTGTGACACCCCGGGAAGGAGGAACACAGCTTACCTGCGTCCTGCCGGTAATGCGGAAGGAAGGAGGTGGGCGGGATGTTACGTCCCGCTCATCTCCGCCCCTCCGCTTCTATTGGCCGGCCGCTGTGTAACGTCGCTGTGACGCCTAACGTCCCTCCTCCTTCAGGAAGTGGATGTTCGTCGCCCACAGCGAGGTCATTCGAGAGGTAAGTACGTGTGACGGGGGTTATCGACTTTGTGCGACACGGGCAACAAATTGCCCGTGCCGCACATACGATCGCACGAGAAATCAACGCTTGTAACGCGGCCTTAAGACTGTTATGTGGTTCACTATCAAATGCCTTTACAATAAATCTAAACATCTGCATCACCAATATTCAGATTTGCACTTGCCTCCTCATAGAACCCAAATATGTTGGTTAGACACGGCTCATCTTTCATGAATCCATGCTGTCTGTCAATTATTATATTATTTTATGCAATATATTTCTACAGGTTGTCTCTTTTAATGCACTCACTCAAAAGCTTTGCATACTACTGATGTCAGGCTTACTGGACAGTAATTGCCTGGATCCACCCTCTTACTTTTCTTAAATATCGGTACCACATCAGCAATCCTCCAATCCTGAGGCACCAACTTTGTTACAAGAGAGTCTAAAAAGATGAGATAGAGCGGTCTGTCAATTACTGAGCTCAATTCCCTTAATATTTGTGGATGAATGCCATCTGGACCTGGGAATTTGTCAATGTTTAATTTACTCAGACGCAGGTGTACTAGTTCTGTTAAATTAGTTATATCAGGTGATAAACTTTGATTTATTTCTTGTTGAATGATCCCTGGAACAGTCAGTTCCTTAGTTAACACAGATGAAAAGTTCCTGTTTAATATCTCAGTCTTTTGTGTGTCCTCTATAATTACTTATTATCTTTTAAGTGGCCAATACAATCCTTTTTTTTCTATTTGGCATTGATGTATGAGGATTTATTTTAATGTCCTTGGTGATTTTTGTTTCAGTAGCTAATTTTGTAGCTTGATTTCTTTTTTACATTTTCTATTGAGATCTTCATACTCCTGAAATGCTATTTCTGTATTCTCAGCCTTCAAGATCTTGAACGGCCTTTTCTTTTGTTTTATTATATTCTGTACTGTCTTATTTATCCATAGTGGTTTCTTTTTATTCCTGGACATTTTATTACCAGAGGGTATACATTTTTTACAGGACTCTAGTAGTATATGCTTAAACTTGCCCCATTTATGTTCGGTATCCCCAGTTACCCAATCTGCACAATTAAGCTCTTCCCTTAATTTGTTGAAATCAGCTTTCCTAAAATTCCAAGTTTTAGCACTTCCCTTGTGATATGTTCTATTGAATATTACATTGAAACTTCCCATGTTATGGTCACTGTTGCCCAAGTGCTCCCAGACCTGTCAAGTGCTCCCAGACCTGTCAAGTGCTCCCAGACCTGTCAAGTGCTCCTGTAGATCTGAGATTGTATCTGAAATTGTATCCTGCAGATTATCTCCCCTCGTCGGTTCATCTACCACCTGAGAGAGGAAATTGTCTTGAATTGTAGATAAGAACTTACAGTTTTTAGCAAAACCAGAAGATTCTGAATGTCTTGATATTTGAAATTCCCCATAATAAGAACCCGATTATTATTAGCTGCCTTTTCCATTTGTTCCAGCATTTCTCCCTCTACCGGTGCAGCTGTTGGAGGCTTATAGCAAACTCCAATTAGCATTTTTTCATTATTCCCCTCCCCATGTACATTTACCCATATTGACTCTACATTGTACAGCGCCCCCCAATGTCATAATTGAGTACAGGTCTTAAGTTAGATTTGAAAAATATACACACCCCTCCACCTTTTTGTCTTTCCTGTCCTTTCTGAATGTAGTATAACCCTCTACATTTGTCACCCAGTCATGGCTCTCATCCAGCCAGGTTTCTGTAATGCCACCACTTAGTAATCCATGGCTGACATAAGAGGCTCCATTTCCTTCATTTTGTTTGCAAGACTTGCATGCATTTCCCTTCTTTCCATGTCCCAGCCCCGCCTAAACCTACCTTGACCACTACTTTCTCACTCTCTATGTCTACTCTATCCATTCCCTTTTTTTTTTTTGCTCCAGTACCCTCCCTCCCCCCAAATCCCAGGATAAAAGCTTCTCCATCCTTCTGACCATTTTCTCCCCAGCACAGCTGCACCCTCCCCATTGAGGTGCAGCCCGTCCCTACCGTAGAGCCTGTAGTGACGGAGAAGTTGGCGCAGTTCTCCATGAACCCGAACCCTTCCTTCCTGCACCAATTTCTAAGCCACGTATTTATCTCTCTAAGCTCCCGCTGTCTTTCTAGTGACGCTCGTGACACCGGCAGTATTTCTCCACCTTGGAGGTCCTGGACTTCAACTTCTCTCCTAGTTCCTTGTAATCATTTTTAAGGACCTTCCACCTCCCTCTAACTTTGTCATTAGTACCAGTGTGCACCAGGACCGCTGGGTTTTCCCCAGCCCCACCCAGCAATCTTTCTATCCGATCCGCAATATGCCGAACCCGAGCACCCGGCAGACAACACACTGTTCGGCATTCACGGTCTCGGCGACAGGTGACCCTGTCTGTCCACTTAATTATAGAGTCCCCTACCACCACCATCTGTCTGGCCTCTAATAATAGAGCCTGACCATCACCATTTGTTCGGCCTTTGCTGCTCTCCTATCTTCCTCCTTTCTGCAGCAGTCATTTTCCTGGTTGCTAGGAGCAACGTCCTGCTATAGTGATCATCAGCCTAGGCCTTACCACGGATCATCATGTACTGTTTGGTTACCATGGATAAATATGTACTTTTCTGCAGTTGCTATGGATAAGAATGTACTTCTGGTTGGTTACCATGAATAAATATGTACTATTTTGTGGTTGCTATGGATAAATACATTGTTCTCTGCTGTTGCTATGGATGGATATGTACTTTTTTGTGTTGGCTATTGATAAATTTGAAGGTTTCAGCTGTTGCTATATGGATAAATACATGCTTTTTTTTGCTGTTGGAATGCATTAATATGTTTTTCTGCAGTTGCTATGGATACATATGTACTTTTCTGCCATTGCTATGGATACATATGTACTTTTCTGCTATTTCTATGGATACATATGTACTTTTCTGCCATTTCTATGGCTACATATGTACTTTTCTGCTATTTCTATGGATACATATGTACTTTTCTGCCATTTCTATGGCTACATATGTACTTTTCTGCTATTTCTATGGATACATATGTACTTTTCTGCCATTTCTATGGCTACATATGTACTTTTCTGCTATTTCTATGGATACATATGTACTTTTCTGCCATTTCTATGGCTACATATGTACTTTTCTGCTATTTCTATGGATACATATGTACTTTTCTGCCATTTCTATGGATACATATGTACTTTTCTGCCATTTCTATGGATACATATGTACTTTTCTACGGTTGCTATGCATAAATATGTACATTTCTGCAGTTGCTATAGGAAATTATGTACGTCTGACTAGTTGCTATGGATAAATATGGATAACATGCATGGTTGCCATAGGTGATGATGTTTCTCTAGCGTTGCTATGGCTACAACACACGTGTCTGATCAGTAGCACCGGCCTTCTTGTGGCCTGCAGCCTGGTCTCCGGCGTGGACGACACGTGGACTGTGCACGTTGTTTCTTTCCCGGACGATCGCCTTCTGGAATTTTCCTTTATTTGTTGATTAAACAGTTTCTTCTTATAAAAGTGGAAAAAAAGAGTAAAAATATAAAGTAATGAAAACATTTCACGGTCAGAATGGCGTCCCTGCCCGGCGACCACGTCACATGGCTGCCGCCTCCGGAGCTGTGATTCTGCTTTATAACCTGCTCCCCTGACTGTGATAGCACTACAGGTCTCAGCATGCCCGAATGGGCCCTGGAGCCGCAGGTCCTCAGAGGCGGCACCAGCATGTGACAGCGACTGACAGCCGACAGGCAAATAGAGGAGCGCTGCGGCCTGATGTGACCCGACGGCTAGGTGGAGTAGTGCTGGACCCCTGCCCTGATGTGAGACGGCTGACAACAGAGAGCAGCAGCTCTTCATTGTAATGTCTCTGGTATTCTCTAGTCTTATTACGTAAAATTTAAAGGGATTTTCCACTTTTCTACTTTGGATTATCTGGGGGGGCGGGAGACTTTTATCATTGCCTTTACACCTTTTTTTCTTGTCTAGTTTTGTGTATTTTGCACCTTTTTTTTGCATCCATTTTATTATTTGTAGGTAAAAGAAAAAGGATGGAAAAAAGTTTGAGACGGATGAGTTTATACAGAGTTGTCATTAGTCATTATAAGTGTCTGTATGCGTGCGGTACGTAATAAACATGCATATATGTATAAGCGCCTGTATGTGTGTGGTACGTAATAAACACGCATACATGTATAAGCGCCTGTATGTGTGCGGTATGTAATAAACACGCATACATGTATAAGCGCCTGTATGTGTGCGGTACGTAATAAACACGCATACATGTATAAGCGCCTGTATGTGTGCGGTATGTAATAAACACGCATACATGTATAAGCGCCTGTATGTGTGCGGTACGTAATAAACATGCATATATGTATAAGCGCCTGTATGTGTGTGGTACGTAATAAACACGCATACATGTATAAGCGCCTGTATGTGTGTGGTACGTAATAAACACGCATACATGTATAAGCGCCTGTATGCGTGCGGTACGTAATAAACATGCATATATGTATAAGCGCCTGTATGTGTGCGGTACGTAATAAACATGCATACATGTATAAGCACCTGTATGTGTGCGGTACGTAATAAACACGCATACATGTATAAGCGCCTGTATGTGTGCGGTATGTAATAAACACGCATACATGTATAAGCGCCTGTATGTGTGCGGTATGTAATAAACATGCATACATGTATAAGCGCCTGTATGTGTGCGGTATGTAATAAACACGCATACATGTATAAGCGCCTGTATGTGTGCGGTATGTAATAAACACGCATACATGTATAAGCGCCTGTATGTGTGCGGTACGTAATAAACATGCATACATGTATAAGCGCCTGTATGTCTGCGGTACGTAATAAACACGCATACATGTATAAGCACCTGTATGTGTGCGGTATGTAATAAACACGCATACATGTATAAGCGCCTGTATGTGTGCGGTATGTAATAAACACGCATACATGTATAAGCGCCTGTATGTGTGCGGTACGTAATAAACACGCATACATGTATAAGCGCCTGTATGTGTGCGGTATGTAATAAACACGCATACATGTATAAGCGTCTGTATGTGTGCAGTACGTAATAAACACGCATACATGTATAAGCGCCTGTATGCGTGCGGTACGTAATAAACATGCATATATGTATAAGCGTCTGTATATGTGCGGTATGTAATAAACACGCATACATGTATAAGCGTCTGTATGTGTGCGGTACGTAATAAACATGCATATATGTATAAGCGCCTGTATGTGTGCGGTACGTAATAAACATGCATATATGTATAAGCGCCTGTATGTGTGCGGTATGTAATAAACATGCATACATGTATAAGCGCCTGTATGTGTGCGGTACGTAATAAACACGCATATATGTATAAGCGCCTGTATGCATGCGGTACGTAATAAACATGCATATATGTATAAGCGCCTGTATGTGTGCGGTATGTAATAAACATGCATACATGTATAAGCGCCTGTATGTGTGCGGTACGTAATTAACACGCATACATGTATAAGCGCCTGTATGTGTGCGGTATGTAATAAACACGCATACATGTATAAGCACCTGTATGTGTGCGGTACGTAATAAACACGCATACATGTATAAGCGCCTGTATGTGTGCGGTATGTAATAAACACGCATACATGTATAAGCGCCTGTATGTGTGCGGTACGTAACAAACATGCATACATGTATAAGCGCCTGTATGTGTGCGGTATGTAATAAACACGCATACATGTATAAGCGCCTGTATGTGTGCGGTACGTAATAAACACGCATACATGTATAAGCGCCTGTATGTGTGCGGTATGTAATAAACACGCATACATGTATAAGCGCCTGTATGTGTGCGGTATGTAATAAACACGCATACATGTATAAGCGCCTGTATGTGTGCGGTACGTAATAAACACGCATACATGTATAAGCGTCTGTATGTGTGCGGTACGTAATAAACACGCATACATGTATAAGCGCCTGTATGTGTGCGGTATGTAATAAACACGCATACATGTATAAGCGCCTGTATGTGTGCGGTACGTAATAAACACGCATACATGTATAAGCGTCTGTATGTGTGCGGTATGTAATAAACACGCATACATGTATAAGCGCCTGTATGTGTGCGGTATGTAATAAACATGCATACATGTATAAGCGCCTGTATGTGTGCGGTACGTAATAAACACACATACATGCATAAGCGCCTGTATGTGTGCGGTACGTAATAAACACGCATACATGTATAAGCGCCTGTAAGTGTGCGGTACGTAATAAACACGCATACATGTATAAGCGCCTGTATGTGTGCGGTACGTAATAAACACGCATACATGTATAAGCGCCTGTATGTGTGCGGTATGTAATAAACACGCATACATGTATAAGCGTCTGTATGTGTGCGGTATGTAATAAACATGCATACATGTATAAGCGCCTGTATGTGTGCGGTATGTAATAAACACGCATACATGTATAAGCGCCTGTATGTGTGCGGTACGTAATAAACACACATACATGTATAAGCGCCTGTATGTGTGCGGTACGTAATAAACACGCATACATGTATAAGCGCCTGTATGTGTGCGGTACGTAATAAACACGCATACATGTATAAGCGCCTGTATGTGTGCGGTACGTAATAAACACGCATACATGTATAAGCGCCTGTATGTGTGCGGTATGTAATAAACACGCATACATGTATAAGCGCCTGTATGTGTGCGGTATGTAATAAACATGCATACATGTATAAGCGCCTGTATGTGTGCGGTATGTAATAAACATGCATACATGTATAAGCGCCTGTTTGTGTGCGGTACGTAATAAACACGCATACATGTATAAGCGCCTGTATGTGTGCGGTATGTAATAAACACGCATACATGTATAAGCGCCTGTATGTGTGCGGTACGTAATAAACACGCATACATGTGTAAGCGTCTGTATGTGTGCGGTATGTAATAAACACGCATACATGTATAAGCGCCTGTATGTGTGCGGTATGTAATAAACATGCATACATGTATAAGCGCCTGTATGTGTGCGGTATGTAATAAACACGCATACATGTATAAGCGCCTGAATGTGTGCGGTATGTAATAAACACGCATACATGTATAAGCGCCTGTATGTCTGCAGTATGTAATAAACACGCATACATGTATAAGCGCCTGTATGTGTGCGGTACGTAATAAACACGCATACATGTATAAGCGCCTGTATGTGTGCGGTACGTAATAAACATGCATACATGTATAAGCGCCTGTATGTGTGCGGTACGTAATAAACACGCATACATGTATAAGCGCCTACAATTGTATGGACACGAGACTGAAAGTGTATGAATATGTGATGTATGAGCACAACTGTGCGTATAAAGACATAGAACACTGACACATATAGGTATGAATAACTATGTACCTATAGGTATAAAATAACGTATGAGCGCTTACATATGATCGTATATTGTACACATGGGCAAACATGAACATTTGAAAATATACAGAGCCTTGTGAAAGTATTCATCCCCTTGAATTTTTCTACCTTTTCCCACATTTCAGGCTTCAAACATAAAGATAAAATGTGAATGTTCTGGTGAAGAATCAACAACAAGTGACACAATTGTGAAGAGGAAGGAAATTTATTGCTTATTTTAAACCTTTTTTAAAAATTAATAACTGAAATTTGGGGCGTGCAATATTATTCATCCCCTGTAAGTGAATCCTTTGTAGCGCCCCCTTTTGCTGTGATTACAGCTGCAGTCTCTTGGGGTATGTGTCTATCGGTTTTGCACATGGAGAGGTGAAATTCTCGCCCATTCTTCCTTTGTAAACAGCTGGAGCTGAGTGAGGTTGGATGGAGGCGTTTGTGAGCAGCAGTTTTCAGCTCTTTCCACAGATTCTCGATTGGGTTCAGGTCTGGGCTGTGACTTGGCCATTCTAACACCTGGATACGGTTATTTGTGAACCATTCCATTGTAGATTTTGCTTTAGGTTTGGGATCATTATCTTGTTGGAAGACAAATCTCCGTCCCAGTCTCAGGTCTTTTGCAGACTCCAACAGGTTTTCTTCAAGAATGGTCCTGTATTTGAGCATGGTATTGCCCACTCAACCCAAGCATGGTAGTGCCCGCTCATCACTAGTTACAAGTACTGAGCACCTGAGCATGGTAGTGCTCATTCATCACTAGTTACCAGTACTGAACACCCGAGCATGGTAGTGCCCGCTCATCACTTGTTACCAGTACTGAACACCCGAGCATGGTAGTGCCCGCTCATCACTAGTTACGAGTACTGAGCACCTGAGCATGGTAGTGCCCGCTCATCACTAGTTACCAGTACTGAGCACCCGAGCATGGTAGTGCCCGCTCATCACTAGTTACGAGTACTGAGCACCCGAGCATGGTAGTGCCCGCTCATCACTAGTTACGAGTACTGAGCACCCGAGCATGGTAGTGCTCACTCATCACTAGTTACCAGTACTGAGCACCCGAGCATGGTAGTGCCCGCTCATCACTAGTTACCAGTACTGAGCACCTGAGCATGGTAGTGCCCGCTCATCACTAGTTACCAGTACTGAGCACCTGAGCATGGTAGTGCCCGCTCATCACTAGTTACGAGTACTGAGCACCCGAGCATGGTAGTGCCCGCTCATCACTAGTTACCAGTACTGAGCACCTGAGCATGGTAGTGCCCACTCATCACTAGTTACCAGTACTGAGCACCTGAGCATGGTAGTGCCCGCTCATCACTAGTTACGAGTACTGAGCACCCGAGCATGGTAGTGCCCGCTCATCACTAGTTACGAGTACTGAGCACCCGAGCATGGTAGTGCTCACTCATCACTAGTTACCAGTACTGAGCACCCGAGCATGGTAGTGCCCGCTCATCACTAGTTACGAGTACTGAGCACCCGAGCATGGTAGTGCCCGCTCATCACTAGTTACCAGTACTGAGCACCTGAGCATGGTAGTGCCCGCTCATCACTAGTTACCAGTACTGAGCACCCGAGCATGGTAGTGCCCGCTCATCACTAGTTACCAGTACTGAGCACCTGAGCATGGTAGTGCCCGCTCATCACTAGTTACCAGTACTGAGTACCTGAGCATGGTAGTGCCCGCTCATCACTAGTTACCAGTACTGAGCACCTGAGCATGGTAGTGCCCGCTCATCACTAGTTACCAGTACTGAGCACCCGAGCATGGTAGTGCCCGCTCATCACTAGTTACCAGTACTGAGCACCCGAGCATGGTAGTGCCCGCTCATCACTAGTTACCAGTACTGAGCACCCGAGCATGGTAGTGCCCGCTCATCACTAGTTACCAGTACTGAGCACCTGAGCATGGTAGTGCCCGCTCATCACTAGTTACCAGTACTGAGCACCTGAGCATGGTAGTGCCCGCTCATCACTAGTGTTGATATTTTAATGTCGATGATGGTATGGCCACACGGGGTATGATTGCGTATAAATGTATAAAAAAACCTATAAATAGATGAATAATAAAACATTCTTGTAGCATGCAATTTTCACTTGTTTTTCTCATCTGTGTTAGTTTATCGCTTTTATACAGCCCGAGGAGTCTGTAGGTTCTCCTTGTGTTTCCGCCCACACTTGAGAGACTGATATGGATCTTAGATTGTGAGCCCCGATGGGGACAGTGATGATCAGTGATGATAGCGCTATATAGATGAGTAAAATAATAATTACTGATCCCAGTATAGTGATTGCACCCGGGCACACACCCGACCCCCGGGAGACGGTCACATCCCGACAGCAGCGAATACGTTAATCCTGATGTGTCATTTTGTAAAATCCCTGAAAAATTTTCGCCAAAATGCTGTATTGATTTGCTTGGTGCTTGGTGCGGACAATGAGCGCCGCTCAGTAATGCAATATTAGGATGGGGGCCGCTCGCTCATTGCCGGCCCTAATCTGCCAGCAGCATTTGCCATTATGTGCAAGCATGTCGTAAATCTGCTCCTGCCCGGCCTTGATAACACAAAAAGACATCGTGCCACAAAATAGCTCCCGTGTCCTTCTGCGGTGACTCACTCCCCACTAATATTTACCCGTCATCCCCCATTGTGAAGCCCTAGATAATAAGATACTGGACCAAGATTGAATCGGCGGCCACCTGCAAGACGCCTTCTCCGGAAAAATGCAATAAATGGCGATTATCACTTCCGAACATGGTCACCACGTCTGTGGGATCCCACTGAGGAAAGTAGGAAGGCGGGATGTCTCCATCGTCAAATCGCTTGTGACTATTCCAGTTATGGAGGGTCATTGTGCTCATATGGGGGAGCGGAGACACTACTCCAAAATGATTTCTCTGACATTTCAGATACATCGGCCCTGGCCGCTCAATGCCAGGCGGCTGCCAACAAGCCCTGTTTATATGGTATTTACAAGGCTTTTTCCCAAATGAAGAGTCGTTTAGTGACTGCACTGCCCACATATGTCAAGATAGAAAATGCCCCTATAGGTCACTAATGTCCCTTACTCTCAAGCATCATAGTGTCCCGTGTTGTTTTATTCAACAAATAAACCCCTATTCTTCTACATTCAAAAATAACCCCCTTTCTTCATCATCTTACATCAAAACTATCCCCCCATTTATCAACACCAAAAGTAACATCCCCTGTCCTACACCAATAATGCCCCCTCTTTTGTGCCAAAAATGCACTAATTCTTCTATAGCAGAAATGCCCCCATTTGCCTACGCTAAAGTCTTCACCAAAATGTTCCCCACTTTCTACACCAAAATGTTCCCCATTCTGCTCGCTGAAAATGTCCCTCATTCTTCTGTACTAAAATTACCCCCATTCTTTCACACCAAAAATGGTCTCCAACTTTCTACACCAAAAATGCCCCCATTCGCCTACACCAAATTGTCCTGCATTGTTCTATACCAAAAAAATTCCCAATTTTTCTGCACCAAAATATCCTCCTACGCCTAAATTGCCTCTGTCCTACAACAAAAATGTCTCCCATTTTTCTTCACCAAAATGTCCTCTTGTATTCTACAAAAATAGTCTTTTCCTTTACAACAAAATATCTCCAGTTCTTCTACACCAAAACATTTTTCATTCTTCTACTCCAAAAAAAGCCCCCCATTCTTCTAAAAAAAAAGTCTCCTCTTCTTTTATACCCAAAATGTCCCCATTCTTCTATTTCAAAAATATCCCCATTTTCCAAGATTTCTTACACCCTCTCTTATGTTTTACAATAAATATCCTCATGACCTATCCATGCCCCCCAGGCTTTTTGATTTTGTCCTGTTGGCCTCATTCATGGCAGATCCCCTTTTTTCCCCATTCTGGACATGTAAGAACTATCTCCCAACTGTCATGCAGCCACTACTTACAGGGAGAATGGGCGGAAGAGTAGTCAGGAAAGCCGAGGTGTGTTTACAGGAGGACACGTACAGTATAAGCACAAGGAGTAAATGGAGATGTAGTCAGGTCAATATCTGAGGCTCAGAAATCCAGAAGAGCACATAATAAGTTCAGGGACAAAACAGAGAGGTGGTCAGGGAATGGTCCGAGGTCAAAAGAGCAGGAGGTCACGACAGGAACAGTTAGCAGGCAAGGAGGAGTCAAACAGCAGTCCGAGGTCAGAGCACAAAGATCAGAACACTATCAGAGACACAAGCCAACAGCACAACTGCAGAACCAGAGAATACAACTGGCGAGGTTCTGGGCGAGCATGCTCAGTAAAGAAGCCTGAGCAATTATCCAGGAGGTGGAACACCTGAGTAATCAGCACCAACATGGAATCCAGTGCTGTCAATCAAACTGACAGCTACGTGACTAAGAAAACCACAGCAGAGCATCTCTAAAGGCAAGATGCTCTACACAGAGGAATGATCGTAACACCAACTCTACAGAATTCATCTTGAACTCAAATGTGCCATCAGAGATCCTGGAGCAGCTGATCTTAGGCACTTCATACATTGGATTTTTTAGGCTATTCCTACCCGTGCTCCGTGTCTGCCTCCATTGCTCCGTGTCTGCCTCCGTTGCTCTCGGTCTGCCTCCGTTGCTCTCGGTCTGCCTCCGTTGCTCTCGGTCTGCCTCCATTGCTCCCTGTCTGCCTCCGTTGCTCCCTGTCTGCCTCCGTTGCTCCCTGTCTGCCTCCGTTGCTCCCTGTCTGCCTCCATTGCTCCCTGTCCGCCTCCATTGCTCCCGGTCTGCCTCTATTGCTCCCAGTCTGCCTCTTTTGCTCCCAGTCTGCCTCTATTGTTCCTGGTCTGCCTCCATTACTCCCGGTCTGCCTCCATGGCTCTTGGCCTGCCTCCATTGCTTCCGGCCTGCCTTCAATGCTCCCGGTCTGCCTCCATTGCTCCTGGTCTGCTTCCGTTGCTCCCGGTCTGCCTCCGTTGCTCCTAGTCTGCCTCCATTGCTCCCGGTCTGTCTCCTTTGCTCTCAGCCTGCCTCCATTGCTCCCAGTTTTCTTCCATTGCTCCCGGTCTGCCTCCATTGCTTCCCTTCTGCTTTCATTGCTCCCAGTCTGCCTCCTTTGCTCCCGGTCTGCCTCCGTTGCTCCCGGTCTGCCTCGATTGCTCCCGGTCTGCCTCCATTGCTCCTTGTCTGCCTCCATTGCTCCTTGTATGCCTCCATTGCTCCTTGTATGCCTCCATTGCTCCTTGTCTGCCTCAATTGTGCCTTACCTGCCTCCATTGCTCCCGTTCTGCCTCCATTGCTCTTGGTTTACCTCTGTTGCTCCCGGCCTGTCTCCATTCCTCCCGGCGTGCTTCCTTTGCTCCCGGCCTGCCTCCATTACTGCCGGTATGCCTCCATTACTGCTGGTCTGCCTCCATTACTGCCGGTATGCCTCCATTACTGCTGGTCTGCCTCCATTACTGCCGGTCTGCCTCCATTACTGCCGGTCTGCCTCCATTACTGCCGGTATGCCTCCATTGCTGCTGGTCTGCCTCCATTGCTCCTAGTTGCACACTGAGACTGGTTTTTGTTCTTTCTTGGTTTGAGTCAGTGGTGGAGGAAAAAAACAACTGTAAAATGACATTTTTTTCACAATTTCAGAAGAGCAGAGTGACCGGAAGCGTTGGATGTCTGTGAATGGCGCCTGATGACATCGGGTCACACAGCACGGCTCCGGCCGTCACAGAGCAGATCACGATTGTGGCAGCTGTGAACATCTTTACCTCTGCGAATGGTTAAAGTTGCATCTTTTTTTGCGCCAAACCCATTAATACGTCTGATCATAGTAAAAACAACAAACGGGAGGCTGATAAATACGGCGATCAAACAGCCTCTCCTCAATTACAAGCCTCTCAATTAGGTGTGCGCTGCAGAGAGCTGCAATATGCGGACCTTTTAATTGTACTGAAAGGTACAAGCTATCATCAAAAGCTCATATTAAAAGGAGGAATCATTAGAGCCGCTGTCTCTCTTACACACGACGAGAAGAAAACGGCGAGGCAGACTCGGTCTATAGCATCGATCGGCAACCAACAAAGGATTCATCTGCTGATGAGACACTAATCGATGGGAGCAGTCTGCGAGAATGCACGCCGAGATGTCAGCAGAGGAATCAATCGTGGAGCAGTCACTTGGGGGAAACATGGTCTGTCTGGACGGCCAAACCACTCAAAGGTCAACGACTGAGAACGGGCTCCGTGCCGACCCGGCGTGCCCGGCCGCAGCCTTCATAGAGCAACATTGTGGCCTCGTCTGTTGTGAACACACAAAGTCCCACAAACCTCGGTCTTATAGGATTCCTCGTATCTGGACGCAGGAAAGCCAATATTCAGGATTTGATAGAGGACATGACGGCTTCTGATGTGTCCTCCCAAAAATAACAGAAACATAAAATCCGGGGACTTCCGAAAACCTTAATTTGCAAAGTAGAGAATGAAGATACGAGGTCACCCATCGATTATTCCACTTCTTGACGCCTGAGTTCCCAATTAGAAAAATTTAGAGACCCTATAAAGTGCACATCTACCCACAAAAAAGTCCCACTGCCTCTCCAACATTAAGGCCCCGTGCCCACGATCGGGAATAGCTGAGTTTTGGACACAGCCTGCTTTCCCTGCTTCCGAAACGTTGCGTTGTGCAGTACATTCACGGTGGATGGATTTACACAAGTCTCCTGTCAACTACGCTTCTTGTTTCCGCGTCATCAATCCCCAGCAATCTATAAGATGTTCTGGATGTTCAGCCCCATCCTGAAAACTGTTGTCCATGCTGCTTTTTGTCTTTTCGGAAAGGGCAGAAAATGGCAACTGGTAAATCCAGCGTCAGATCCTAAATACTTCCCACCGCCACCTCTAGTCTCTCACACTGCTCTGGGGGGATTTTGGTCCACTCTTCTTCCAGTCTCTTCCACAGGACATCACTAGTCCCTCACACTGCTCTGGGGGGATTTTGGTCCACTCTTCTTCCAGCCTCTTCCACAGGACATCACTGGTCTCTCACACTGCTCTGGGGGGATTTTGGTCCACTCTTCTTCCAGTCTCTTCCACAGGACATCACTAGTCTCTCACACTGCTCTGGGGGGATTTTGGTCCACTCTTCTGCCAGTCTCTCCACAGGACATCACTAGTCTCTCACACTGCTCTGGGGGGATTTTGGCCCACTCTTCTTCCAGTCTCTTCCACAGGACATCACTAGTCTCTCACACTGCTCTGGGGGGATTTTGGTCCACTCTTCTGCCAGTCTCTCCACAGGACATCACTAGTCTCTCACACTGCTCTGGGGGGATTTTGGCCCACTCTTTTTCCAGTCTCTTCCACAGGACATCACTAGTCTCTCACACTGCTCTGGGGGGATTTTGGCACACTCTTTTTCCAGTCTCTTCCACAGGACATCACTAGTCTCTCACACTGCTCTGGGGAGATTTTGGCCCACTCTTCTTCCAGTCTCTTCCACAGGACATCACTAGTCTCTCACACTGCTCTGGGGGGATTTTAGCCCACTCTTCTTCCAGTCTCATCCACAGGACATCACTAGTCTCTCACACTGCTCTGGGGAGATTTTGGTCCACTCTTCTTCCAGTCTCTTCCACAGGACATCACTAGTCTCTCACACTGCTCTGGGGGGATTTTGGCCCACTCTTCTTCCAGTCTCATCCACAGGACATCACTAGTCTCTCACACTGCTCTGGGGGGATTTTGGCCCACTCTTCTTCCAGTCTCTTCCACAGGACATCACTAGTCCCTCACACTGCTCTGGGGAGATTTTGGCCCACTCTTCTTCCAGTCTCATCCACAGGACATCACTAGTCTCTCACACTGCTCTGGGGGGATTTTGGCCCACTCTTCTTCCAGTCTCATCCACAGGACATCACTAGTCTCTCACACTGCTCTGGGGAGATTTTGGCCCACTCTTCTTCCAGTCTCATCCACAGGACATCACTAGCCTCTCACACTGCTCTGGGGGGATTTTGGCCCACTCTTCTTCCAGTCTCATCCACAGGACATCACTAGTCTCTCACACTGCTCTGGGGAGATTTTGGCCCACTCTTCTTCCAGTCTCATCCACAGGACATCACTAGTCTCTCACACTGCTCTGGGGGGATTTTGGCCCACTCTTCTTCCAGTCTCTTCCACAGGACAGCACTAGTCTCTCACACTGCTCTGGGGGGATTTTGGCCCACTCTTCTTCCAGTCTCATCCACAGGACATCACTAGTCTCTCACACTGATCTGGGGGGATTTTGGTCCACTCTTCTTCCAGTCTCTTCCACAGGACAGCACTAGTCTCTCACACTGCTCTGGGGGGATTTTGGCCCACTCTTCTTCCAGTCTCATCCACAGGACATCACTAGTCTCTCACACTGATCTGGGGGGATTTTGGTCCACTCTTCTTCCAGTCTCTTCCACAGGACATCACTAGCCTCTCTCTCTGCTCTGGGGGGATTTTGGTACACTCTTCTTCCAGTCTCTTCCACAGGACATCACTAGTCTCTCACACTGCTCTGGGGGGATTTTGGTCCACTCTTCTTCCAGTCTCTTCCACAGGACATCACTAGTCTCTCACACTGCTCTGGGGAGATTTTGGCCCACTCTTCTTCCAGTCTCATCCACAGGACATCACTAGTCTCTCACACTGCTCTGGGGGGATTTTGGCCCACTCTTTTTCCAGTCTCTTCCACAGGACATCACTAGTCTCTCACACTGCTCTGAGGGGATTTTGGCCCACTCTTCTTCCAGTCTCATCCACAGGACATCACTAGTCTCTCACACTGCTCTGGGGGGATTTTGGCCCACTCTTCTTCCAGTCTCATCCACAGGACATCACTAGTCTCTCACAATGCTCTGGGGGGATTTTGGCCCACTCTTCTTCCAGTCTCTTCCACAGGACATCACTAGTCTCTCGCAGTGCTCTGGGGGGATTTTGGCCCACTCTTCTTCCAGTCTCTTCCACAGGACATCACTAGTCTCTCACACTGCTCTGGGAGGATTTTGAGCCACTCTTCTTCCAGTCTCATCCACAGGACATCACTAGTCTCTCACACTGCTCTGGGGGGATTTTGGCCCACTCTTCTTCCAGTCTCTTCCACAGTTTTTTGACTGTTGGGGATTTCTGCGCCATAACTTTGTCACCAAGGATTTTCCAGAGGTTTTCTATTGGGTTTAAATCAGGACCCTGGGCTGTGGCCATTTTGAGCTGCTTTCCCCATTTTTCTGTGTGACAAAACGCTGGCTGATTGAGTGATGAACACCAGTAAGGAACCACGTGTTGTGGAGAAGGTTCTGATCCACACTTGTATCACTCTGCCATGTAGCTGTATGAGAGGTCCAACTCCTGCTGAAGAAAACATTCCCCAAACCATGACACTTCCTCCACCGCCTTTCACTGACTTTTTAACACACTTTGGGTTCAGTCTTTCCCCAGTTTGTCGATGAACATAATGTTTCCCATGAGACCCAAATAAATTAAACTTGCTTTCATCACTAAACTGACCTGTGGACACTTCTCCTCTGTCCACACAACATGCTCCTCACCAAAGGTGAGTCTAGCCTTGTGATTCTGCTAATGAGAGGTTTAATCACTGCAGAGTGGACTCTCAGTCCAAATGCTCTTAAACGTTGTGACACTGTATGACGAGACAGATGCTTATCCTGTTCAGTGCTGAATTGTCGAGCAATTCCAGCTGCAGTGTGGAAACAATTACCCATGGAGATTCTCCACCTTATCCTGTCCTCTCTTGCATTTGTCTTTTGAGGGTGACCAGCCTTCTTGGGGGACCAGAAAGAAATTGTGATGTTGTAAAGATGCAATATTCTCAAAATCACAGACTTGGAATGACCGTTTTTAGTCACCCCTTTGACCTTCATCTGGCAACCTGCTGCCGGAGGGTTTCAGTTACTTTGGAATGGCAAAGTCAGTGGAAGTTCGGCTGCCAGTTACATAGGGTTTGCCAGATAATTAATCAAATTTACGCCAGGTGCAGATTGTCACCAATAACTTGAAGGGATCTGACAGTGTTCTCTAATTTTGATCTATGTTCTTTATCATTTATCTCATTTACATTTTTATTATGTGCTTTACATTAAATTCAGTTTATGAAATAAGATAAAATCCTGCGAGTTTCCTCATGTTAGGATCTAATCACATAGGACGGTGCAATGACCGCAACATTTAAGAAATTGTGTGTTGTTCTCTAATTTTGATCTTCAATGTATGTTCTGCAGATCGTCTGATCTTGTGTCCGTCATCCATTGTTGGAAATGCAAAATTATATATAGAAAAATGGGTCTATGAAGTGAAGCCACGGGGATCCGAGACGTCTCCAGGGTCAACATTTGCTTCTTGCTAAAGTTTCCTATTTAAAATCCCCACATTTTTGCCAGTATTTCTTATTCTTGTTTTCTGGATCCGGGTTTGGTGATTATGCCGCTCTCACAATCTCGTCCAGAGGCCTTGGGTTCAGTGGTTCAGATCTAATGGCGTCGGGGTATTTCCGCTGCGATGATCTAAGCTCGTCTCACAAATCAAAGTGTCTGCGGTGTCCTGATATCCAGTCCCCGCCGTCGCTGCGCCGCGCACCTTCCATGTCATCAGTTGCCTTATTTCATTTTTAGATCTTTTTTTTTTTTTATTCCGGGTCCAAGATGATTTTTTTTTTTGTTTTTGTAATTTTTTTCCTTTTTTTTTTTTTGGTTGCTTACTTCTTCAGGTGGAAAATGTTCTTGTCCCCAGATGGCAGAGAACAGACAATTACGAGTTGTGTTTTCCAGATGCGTCGAGGTTTTAGCCCACTCCTTACATCAGGCTTTAAGAAGACGTCTTAGAAGCCGAGAAGAAAAAAAAAATAAAAGACAATTGCTTCCTCCTCAAATTAATATTTCCACTGAAATTTTCCAAACATAAAACAGCCGAGATCCTGGTGCGAAGAAGACATGAAATTTAGTATTAAATCTGGTCATGCTTTAGGACTGACCATGAGCGCTGCACCTGCGGCATCAACGTATCCAGAGTAAAAAAAAACATGTCCTCCGAAAATTAAAAAAATGTGGAAAAAATTGAAGACAGTTCTGGTATTTACTTATCCTAAGCCCCGAATTTCGAATCTTCTTCACCAGCAGAATAGTGACTGTAGCTCTGGAGTATAATGCAGGAGGTAACTCAGGATCAGTAATGTATGTACACAGTGACTGCACCAGCAGAATAGTGAGTGCAGCTCTGGAGGATAATACAGGAGGTAACTCAGGATCAGTAATATATGTACACAGTGCCTGCACCAGCAGAATAGTGAGTGCAGCTCTGGAGTATAGTACAGGATTTAACTCCGGATCAGTAATGTAATGTATGTACACAGTGACTACACCAGCAGAATAGTGAGTGCAGCTCTGGAGTATAATACAGGATGAGTAATGTAATGTATGTACACAGTGACTACACCAGCAGAATAGTGAGTGCAGCTCTGGAGTATAGTACAGGATTTAACTCAGGATCAGTAATGTATGTACACAGTGACTGCACCAGCAGAATAGTGAGTGCAGCTCTAGAGTATAATACAGGAGGTAACTCAGGATCAGTAATGTATGTGCACAGTGACTGCACCAGCAGAATAGTGAGTGCAGCTCTGGATTATAACACAGGAGGTAACTCAGGATCAGTAATGTATGTGCACAGTGACTGCACCAGCAGAATAGTGAGTGCAGCTCTGGATTATAACACAGGAGGTAACTCAGGATCAGTAATGTAATGTATGTACACAGTGACTGCACCAGCAGAATAGTGAGTGCAGCTCTGAAGGTACAGGAGGTAACTCAGGATCAGTAATGTATGTACACAGTGACTGCACCAGCAGACTAGTGAGTGCAGCTCTGGAGTATAACACAGGGTTTACACCAGTTCAGTATAAGGACAGGTATGTAGGTTTATACGGCACAGTGATTTGCTCTCACCATTTTCGGCTATTTAGGTCAGACATTATCCTTTGTATATTTTGTACATGGTATAATGTTATTTGGGGGATGTAGTGTTGTATATGAGCCGTGTCCGGATCCAGCGCCGCCTCTTCTGCGCCTCCTGCACTTGGCTCCCGCTTTACTTTGTCTGTTCCTTCGTCCTCCATCAGCAGAACCCGTCCTCTCCGTCCTTAATCAGGGCTTGTGCCGCGTCTCATCATTGTCTCATGTTCTAGAACATCTAAATAAGTCATTTGTTCCGAACAAACAAGCCGCGCTCCGAGGAATTGGGGACAGTTGGTGCTCACATCTAATTACAGCCAATTATCTCCATACAGATCTGCGCTACGTATCGCTCGGGTCGCAGTCGTTTGCCGGAGCTGCACCCGCCGTCAGGTCACCGAGCACAGATACCACTTCACTCCTTCTGAAAATTTGGCACATGTCTCATACGCCAACAGGATTGATGGTTGCTACAGATACCTTCGGCCAGTACGGCTCTGAAGCCGAGCATGTGTGCCGAAATACTCCGCATTAAATGCCGCCAAATGCCTCCAAGACGGAGGCTGAAGTGTGTCCTTATGGCCTCTCCTTGGCCGAAATGCGCCGGCATAAAGTATTTTGAGGGCCACAACAAAAAAGCCTAAATTTCAGGGTGCATCTTTGTTTTTTGTTTTTTTGCACTTTAGATAGACTGGGCGGCCATGGCGGTACTATATAGAGTGGCACATTTTTTGAAGCCTTGGTGGTACAAAATAGGACGGCACATTTTCTGAAGCCATGGCAGTACTATATCGGGTGGCACATTTTCTGAAGCCATGGCAGTACTATATCGGGTGGCACATTTTCTGAAGCCATGGCAGTACTATATCGGGTGGCACATTTTCTGAAGCCATGGCAGTACTATATCGGGTGGCACATTTTCTGAAGCCACGATGGTACTATATAGGGTGTTAAATTTTCTGAAGCCACGATGGTACTATATATGGTGGTAAATTTTCTGAAGCCACGATGGTACTATATAGGGTGGTAAATTTTCTGAAGCCATGGCGGTACTATATAGGGCGGCACATTTTCTGAAGTCATGGTGGTACTATATCGGGTGGCACATATTTTGAAGCCGCGATGGTACTATGTAGGGTGGCACATTTTCTGAATCCATGGCGGTATTATATAGGGCGGCACATTTTATGAAGCCATGGTGGTACAATATATTGTGGCATATTTTCTGAAGCCATATCGGTACTCTATAGGACGGCATATTTTCTGAAGCCATATCGGTACTCTATAGGACGGCACATTTTCTGAAGCCATGACGGTACTATACAGGGCAGAACATTTTCTGAAGTTATGACGGTACTCTATAGGACGGCACATTTTCTGAAGCCATGACGGTACTATACAAGGCACAACATTTTCTGAAGCCATGACGGTATTCTTATAGGCTAGCAAATTTTCTGAAGTCATGGTGGTACAATATATTGTGGCATATTTTCTGATGCTGTGGTGGTACTATATAGGTCGGCACATTTTTTGAAGCCATGGCGGTACAGTATCAGCATCCACTGACTATGCCGTCCCATACGGAGGCTTTATAGCCATTTGCCATGACTCTACGCGCCCGTCCACCGGTGAGCTCCATGTGACGTCACTGGCGTTGTCTACACCGGTCTGGGGCAGAGACAGGTTCTCCACCTGAATATGGCTTCCTATTATCCGAGTCCGGCCTCATGTCAGACAATCGCAGCTCTGTTTGTGAACAGAGACGTGATTCATGGTCCTCGTAGTGGCTGTGAGCACCTCCGAACGAGACAGAAACCAAACTCAGACAAAGAGCAGGGAAATCAATGCTGTCTGAGCAGCCGTCCCCTGATACTGACTGGCTTCTGCCTGCTCGCCGCTCCTGAGATCCACAATCTCCTCCCCGCCTCGCAGCACTCCGCTGCCATTGATATCACGGCCATTATTTGCTAATGAAGACATAGAAAGGGTTTGTCCAGAATGAAAAACATATATCTTAAAGAAGCAGCGCCACACTCGTCCTCAGGCCGTGTCTGGTATTGCTGTTCAGGTGCATTGAGGTCAAGCTGCACCGCCACACCACATCCTATATACAGGGGTGGCGAGGCGTCAGGGAAGAAAAGCAGCCATGTAACCCTGGGCAACATTTGCCTCAGATGTGTTACGCGAGTGAGTACTGCCCAGGGACCAGGCTTACCCTGGAGGAGCATGACTAGGTGTCACCACAACCTCTGATGGTGAGGATAGACTGGGCTGCCGGTAGACACCAGGTGCCACTCCAGGGCAGTCCCCGGTACTGCAACAGATGACCCCAAGAGTCAGGGACGTAGGTACGGAGGGCAGGAAGGACAGACCAGGGAGTGGAGGCTGACTGATGGAGTTCGTTCAGGAGACAGGGTGGACAGGCAGGTACAGGAGGCAGGATGGGTTCAGGTACAGAGACAGAAGGGACGGGCTGGCACAGCAGACAGACAGGACGGGCTGGCACAGCAGACAGACAGGACGGACTCAAGAACTGGAGACAGGCAGGACGGGTTCAAGATGTGAAGACAGGCAGGACAGGTACAGGAACTGGAGATAGGCAGGATGGGTACATGGACAGGCAGGACAGGTTCAGGATGTGAAGACAGGTAGGACGAGTGCAGGAACTGCAGACAGGCCGGAGAATTACAGGGACAGACAGGATGGGTTCAGGACCTGGAGACAGGCAAGACGGGTTCAGGAACTGGAGACAGGCAGGATGGGTACAGGAACTGGAGACAGGCAGGACGAGTGCAGGAACTGGAGACAGGCAGGACGGGTACAGGAACTGGAGACAGGCAGGACGGGTACAGGAACTGGAGACAGCCATGACGGGTACAGGAACTGGAGACAGGCAGGACGGGTACAGGAACTGGAGACAGCCATGACGGGTACAGGAACTGGAGACAGGCAGGACGGGTACAGGAACTGGAGACAGCCATGACGGGTACAGGAACTGGAGACAGGCAGGACGGGTACAGGAACTGGAGACAGGCAGGACGGGTTCAGAAACTGGAGACAGGCAGGACGGGTTCAGAAACTGGAGACAGGCAGGATGGGTACAGGAACTGGAGACAGGCAGGACGAGTGCAGGAACTGGAGACAGGCAGGACGAGTGCAGGAACTGGAGACAGGCAGGACGAGTGCAGGAACTGGAGACAGGCAGGACGAGTGCAGGAACTGGAGACAGGCAGGACGAGTGCAGGAACTGGAGACAGGCAGGACGGGTACAGGAACTGGAGACAGGCAGGACGGGTACAGGAACTGGAGACAGACAGGACGAGTGCAGGAACTGGAGACAGGCAGGACGGGTACAGGAACTGGAGACAGGCAGGACGGGTATAGGAAGTGGAGACAGGCAGGACGGGTACAGGAACTGGAGACAGGCAGGACTGGTATAGGAACTGGAGACAGGCAGGACTGGTATAGGAACTGGAGACAGGCAGGACGGGTACAGGAACTGGAGACAGGCAGGACGGGTACAGGAACTAGAGACAGGCAGGCGGGTACAGGAACTGGAGACAGGCAGGACGGGTACAGGAACTGGAGACAGGCAGGACGGGTATAGGAAGTGGAGACAGGCAGGACGGGTACAGGAACTGGAGACAGGCAGGACTGGTATAGGAAGTGGAGACAGGCAGGACGGGTTCAGAAACTGGAGACAGGCAGGACGGGTTCAGAAACTGGAGACAGGCAGGACGGGTACAGGAACTGGAGACAGGCAGGACGGGTATAGGAAGTGGAGACAGGCAGGACGGGTACAGGAACTGGAGACAGGCAGGACGGGTACAGGAACTGGAGACAGGCAGGACGGGTACAGGAACTGGAGACAGGCAGGACGGGTATAGGAAGTGGAGACAGGCAGGACGGGTACAGGAACTGGAGACAGGCAGGACTGGTATAGGAAGTGGAGACAGGCAGGACGGGTACAGGAACTGGAGACAGGCAGGACGGGTACAGGAACTGGAGACAGGCAGGCGGGTACAGGAACTGGAGACAGGCAGGACGGGTACAGGAACTGGAGACAGGCAGGACGGGTACAGGAACTGGAGACAGGCAGGACGGGTATAGGAAGTGGAGACAGGCAGGACGGGTACAGGAACTGGAGACAGGCAGGACTGGTATAGGAAGTGGAGACAGGCAGGACGGGTACAGGAACTGGAGACAGGCAGGACGGGTTCAGAAACTGGAGACAGGCAGGCGGGTACAGGAACTGGAGACAGGCAGGACGGGTACAGGAACTGGAGACAGGCAGGACGGGTACAGGAACTGGAGACAGGCAGGACGGGTATAGGAAGTGGAGACAGGCAGGACGGGTACAGGAACTGGAGACAGGCAGGACTGGTATAGGAAGTGGAGACAGGCAGGACGGGTACAGGAACTGGAGACAGGCAGGACGGGTACAGGAACTGGAGACAGGCAGGACGGGTTCAGAAACTGGAGACAGGCAGGACGGGCACAGGAACTGGAGACAGGCAGGACGGGTATAGGAAGTGGAGACAGGCAGGACGGGTACAGGAACTGGAGACAGGCAGGACTGGTATAGGAAGTGGAGACAGGCAGGACGGGTACAGGAACTGGAGACAGGCAGGACGGGTACAGGAACTAGAGACAGGCAGGACGGGTTCAGAAACTGGAGACAGGCAGGATGGGCACAGGAACTGGAGACAGGCAGGACTTGTATAGGAAGTGGAGACAGGCAGGACGGGTACAGGAACTGGAGACAGGCAGGACGGGTACAGGAACTGGAGACAGGCAGGACGGGTACAGGAACTGGAGACAGGCAGGACGGGTTCAGAAACTGGAGACAGGCAGGCGGGTACAGGAACTGGAGACAGGCAGGACGGGTATAGGAAGTGGAGACAGGCAGGACGGGTATAGGAACTGGAGACAGGCAGGACGGGTACAGGAACTGGAGACAGGCAGGACGGGTTCAGGTACAGAGACAGGCAGGACGGGTACAGGAACTGGAGACAGGCAGGACGGGTACAGGAACTGGAGACAGGCAGGACGGGTACAGGAACTGGAGACAGGCAGGACTGGTATAGGAAGTGGAGACAGGCAGGACGGGTACAGGAACTGGAGACAGGCAGGACGGGTTCAGGTACAGAGACAGGCAGGACGGGTACAGGAACTGGAGACAGGCAGGACGGGTACAGGAACTGGAGACAGGCAGGACTGGTATAGGAAGTGGAGACAGGCAGGACGGGTACAGGAACTGGAGACAGCCATGACGGGTACAGGAACTGGAGACAGGCAGGACGGGTACAGGAACTGGAGACAGGCAGGACGGGTACAGGAACTGGAAACTTACATCCTTTCTATATTCTGCCTGGCTTGACTACGGTTTATGTGTTGATATTGATGTAGATTCTTATTTGGGTTCCTACAAAGTTTTCTATGAAAACGCTGCCCCTGACAGGAGACATAAGGCGGCCATATTGTCAGCAAAGTGTCGCAGGAGTGCAGCCTCCGGCTTTGGGAATGTAAATGCAATCTCTAATGCAAACTCATAATGAACCATTTTCACTTGTTAGATTTCTTTTTATATATATTTTATATACTCTACAGGCTATCCGATATCTGACGTGTGGTTTGGTTTTTGTGACCGGCTTTTCTGCCATCCCGCCTCACCGTGATGTCTTTTTTTGTCTCTCCAGCCTCCATGCTGCCTATCTCCCTTCCATTCCCAAATGATTATCTGCACTAATACAGAGACGTGGAGTGAGCTACCCGAGGAGTGACACGGTTCTCTTCCTACTGTAAGTCTTAATGCCATGTCTGGCCCTATATACCCTCCACCATGACCCCATATCAATTTATTTCCTATTATAGGTTTACAATTAATGTACTGGGGAAAGGGAGTAGGGGGGTAAAGTCAAAATATCAGGAAAAATATCTGGAGGAAGCCATCACAAAAAAAAATATATAAGTATGTGGTCAGGTTCAAATAAAAAAACACAACAATACTGTTAACTGATCCAATTAACTAATAAATATAACCTTAAGCAGCTCAGTAATAAATGGCAAGGTCTTGATCTTATCTTAGTCCTGCTTTCTCCCGGGTATTCTAGTTTTTTTCTATTTCTAAATCGGCCATACGGTTCTAGAGATATGCTCCTTTCTATTAATGCAGCCTTTCCTCAGGGGCGTGTCTTTAGGCTCCTCTGCATAATTAGTCTGTAAGCCACGCCCCCACAAGTCTAATAGAAAGGCCCATTACTCCGGAACCGTACGTCAGATTGAAAAATAACAAAAACCGAAATACTCAGGGGAGCAGCGGGAATAAAATAAGAATAAAAACTGTCTTTTTTTTAATCCAGTGAAAAGTGGTCTTTAAAAGGGGTTGAAATTGAATGTATGGTTGCTGGGGGTATCACGACTGCTACTCCCACTAAGCCCATGAATGGTGGTCCCAAAGTGAAGGTATCAGCGCGCTGCTGTATCCGCTAGACCCTACCTTCTGCAACCGCTGTCTGAACAGGGGTTTCCTCATCTTGGCTGTGAAAGGATCAAATGGGAATAACCATTTAATGACATAAAACTGGAAAGGGATTGTAAAATGACCCTCTGGATTTCTTGGACATCTGACATATTATAAAAGCATCGCCCCTCATTATGAGTGAATAGGTAAATGTTCAGTCACATACCGGAGCACTGAGAATTACTACAAAGATAGTATATTATAGCTAAAGACAAAATGCACCGGCACCCCCCACCCCGTCCTAAGAACCTGTGAGGTCCTTGAGAAATGAGGACAGTCTCCGCTGCAGAGCGTCGTCTCCATAAACATCACTGACATCACCGAACAATCAGCAACGTATGGGCTAATTAGATTTTTATTTTAGGACACTTATCTCCGCTCAGAACTAGATCTAAATGAGTTCGGAGTTTTCCTGCGTTTTGTCTTTGCCCTCGTTACATTACACCGCGCCACAATCCCTGTGTTTTATAGGAAAGAGGGTCTATAACTACTATAATACTGCCCCTATGTACAAGAATATAACTACTATAATACTGCCCCTATGTACAAGAATATAACTACTATAATACTGCTCCTATGTACAAGAATATAGCTACTATAATACTGCCCCCTATGTACAAGAATATAACTACTATAATACTGCCCTCTATGTACAAGAATATAACTACTATAATACTGCCCCATGTACAATAATATAGCTACTATAATACTGCCCCCTATGTACAAGAATATAACTACTATAATACTGCCCTCTATGTACAAGAATATAACTACTATAATACTGCCCCATGTACAATAATATAGCTACTATAATACTGCCCCCTATGTACAAGAATATAACTACTATAATACTGCCCTCTATGTACAAGAATATAACTACTATAATACTGCCCCATGTACAATAATATAGCTACTATAATACTGCCCCCTATGTACAAGAATATAACTACTATAATACTGCCCTCTATGTACAAGAATATAACTACTATAATACTGCCCTCTATGTACAAGAATATAACTACTATAATACTGCTCCTATGTACAAGAATATAGCTACTATAATACTGCCCCCTATGTACAAGAATATAACTACTATAATACTGCCCTCTATGTACAAGAATATAACTACTATAATACTGCCCCATGTACAATAATATAGCTACTATAATACTGCCCCCTATGTACAAGAATATAACTACTATAATACTGCCCTCTATGTACAAGAATATAACTACTATAATACTGCCCCATGTACAATAATATAGCTACTATAATACTGCCCCCTATGTACAAGAATATAACTACTATAATACTGCCCTCTATGTACAAGAATATAACTACTATAATACTGCCCCATGTACAAGAATATAACTATTATAATACTGCCCCCTATGTACAAGAATATAACTACTATAATACTGCCCCCTATATACAAGAATATAACTACTATAATACTGCTCCTATGTACAAGAATATAACTACTATAATACTGCCCCTATGTACAAGAATATAACTACTATAATACTGCCCCATGTACAATAATATAGCTACTATAATACTGCCCCCTATGTACAAGAATATAACTACTATAATACTGCCCTCTATGTACAAGAATATAACTACTATAATACTGCCCCTATGTACAAGAATATAACTACTATAATACTGCCCCATGTACAATAATATAGCTACTATAATACTGCCCCCTATGTACAAGAATATAACTACTATAATACTGCCCTCTATGTACAAGAATATAACTACTATAATACTGCCCCATGTACAAGAATATAACTACTATAATACTGCCCCCTATGTACAAGAATATAACTACTATAATACTACTCCTATGTACAAGAATATAATTACTATAATACTGCCCCCTATGTACAAGAATATAACTACTATAATACTGCCCCCTATGTATAAGAATATAACTACAATAATACTGCCCTTATGTACAAGAATATATCTACTATAATACTGTCCCTATGTACAAGAATATAACTACTATAATACTACTCCTATGTACAAGAATATAATTACTATAATACTGCTCCTATGTACAAGAATATAACTACTATAATACTGCCCCCTATGTACAAGAATATAACTACTATAATACTGCCCTTATGTACAAGAATATAACTACTATAATACTGCCCCTATGTACAAGAATATAACTACTATAATACTGCCCCTATGAACAAGAATATACCTACTATAATACTGCCCCTATGTACAAGAATATAACTACTATAATACTACCCCCTATATACAAGAATATAACTACTATAATACTGCTCCTATGCACAAGAATATAACTACTATAATACTGCCCCATGTACAATAATATAACTACTATAATACTGCCCCCTATGTATAAGAATATAACTACAATAATACTGCCCTTATGTACAAGAATATATCTACTATAATACTGCCCCTATGAACAAGAATATAACTACTATAATACTGCCCCCTATGTACAAGAATATAACTACTATAATACTGCCCTTATGTACAAGAATATAACTACTATAATACTGCCCCTATGTACAAGAATATAACTACTATAATACTGCCCCTATGAACAAGAATATACCTACTATAATACTGCCCCTATGTACAAGAATATAACTACTATAATACTACCCCCTATATACAAGAATATAACTACTATAATACTGCTCCTATGCACAAGAATATAACTACTATAATACTGCCCCATGTACAATAATATAACTACTATAATACTGCCCCCTATATACAAGAATATAACTACTATGTACAGGAATATAACTACTATAATACTGCCCCTATGTACAAGAATATAACTATTATAACACTGCCCTCTATATACAAGAATATAACTACTATAATACTGCCCTCTATGTACAAGAATATAACTACTATAATACTGCCCCTATGTACAGGAATATAACTACTATAATACTGCTCCCTATGTACAAGAATATAACTACTATAATACTGCCCCTATGTACAGGAATATAACTACTATAATACTGCCCTTATGTACAGGAATATAACTACTATAATACTGCCCCTATGTACAAGAATATAACTACTATGTACAGGAATATAACTACTATAATACTGCCCCCTATATACAAGAATATAACTACTATAATACTGCCCTCTATGTACAAGAATATAACTACTATAATACTGCCCCTATGTACAGGAATATAACTACTATAATACTGCTCCCTATGTACAAGAATATAACTACAATAATACTGCCCCTATGTACAAGAATATAACTACTATAATACTGCCCCTATGTACAGGAATATAACTACTATAATACTGCCCTTATGTACAGGAATATAACTACTATAATACTGCCCCTATGTACAAGAATATAACTACTATAATACTGCCCCCTATGTACAAGAATATAACTACTATAATACTGCCCCTATGTACAAGAATATAACTACTATAATACTGCTCCCTATGTACAAGAATATAACTACTATAATACTGCCCCCTATGTACAAGAATATAACTACTATAATACTGCTCCCTATGTACAAGAATATAACTACTATAATACTGCCCCTATGTACAAGAATATAACTACTATAATACTGCCCCTATGTACAAGAATATAACTACTATAATACTGCTCCCTATGTACAAGAATATAACTACTATAATACTGCCCCCTATGTACAAGAATATAACTACTATAATACTGCTCCCTATGTACAAGAATATAACTACTATAATACTGCCCCTATGTACAAGAATATAACTACTATAATACTGCCCCTATGTACAAGAATATAACTACTATAATACTGCTCCCTATGTACAAGAATATAACTACTATAATACTGCCCCTATGTACAAGAATATAACTGCTATAATACTGCCCCTATGTATAAGAATATAACTGCTATAATACTGCCCCTATGTATAAGAATATAACTGCTATAATACTGCCCTATGTACAGAAGGACCATATTCTGGTATTTGGTAAGTCAGTGCTGTGCAGAATTGTCCATTCTCCTATATTGAGACCCTACAAGTCTTCCTGGGGGAGCCGCCTCCATTGCTCGGGGGGTTTCGGGGCTTCCACCTCCTGTGAATCTATAGAGGACAATGTTCTGAGCCGTATTAAGGAAATGAATTCTTTTTCCCCGGAAAGGTCAGTGGAGATTGTCGGCTCCTCGGCGTGCGCAGGGACTGATCAGCTGTGCAGTCTCATTGATTGAGGGAGATTGAAAGCGCGCGGCTGCCAAGAGCCGCATCCTCCAGGAGAGTGGTCTGCAGAAAGGCCGCGCTGCCCCTCTGGGACTTGTTGTCCGTCCCATGGTGGAGATTTATAGCCGGACTCATCTGCTGCCGTCTCACTTTACATACATACAGATGAGGTCGCTGTAATCGGATTTCTCGTGTCACACACATGATGGGAGTCCTCGCACACCGACTCCATTTTCAAGGTCTTTCTTGAAAAATAAGGCTCAAAACTGATCACTTAGCGCGGTACGGCTCCTTCTCCAGGCTTAATCCAAAAACCCATATTAAAGGGATTTATTTCAATATCCTACGGACAGTAAGCCGTATTCATCATCATTAAGACATAATCTAAGGGCTCGGCGCACATTTCCAGCCTGATTCTTTGCCTTTTTTCGGTTTTGGGGGGACAGTTTTCTAAGAAACACCCCGAGACCAAAACGAGTGGCAAATTAAAAGCACCTAGTAATAACCGTTATATAGGATGGCGGGGAAAAAATGGGCTCCAAAAGTAATATTTACTGACTATTAAATAGCATTTTGGCACTATATGGCAGTATTACATGGAAAAAATGGGCTCCAAAAAGCAATAATAGCTGACTATTGAATAGCATTTGGGCACTATATGGCAGTATTACATGGACAAATGGGCTCCAAAAGTTAACTGACTATTGAATAGCATTTGGGCACTATATGGCGGCATTACATGGAAATAATGGGCTCCAAAAAGTAATATGAACTATTGAATAGCATTTGGGCACTATATGGCGGTATTACATGGAAAAAATGGGCTCCAAAAGTAATATTAACTGACTATTTGAATAGCATTTGTGCACTATATGGCAGTATTACATGGAAAAAATGGGCTCCAAAAGTATTATTAAGTGATTATTGAATAGCATTTAGGCACTATATGGCGATATTACATTAAAAAAAGAGTCTCTAAAAGTTAACTGACTGTTGAATAGAATTTGGGCACTATATGGCGATATTACATGGAAAAAATGGGCTCCAAAAGTTAACTGACTATTGAATAGCATGTGGGCACTATATGGCGGTATTATAAGGAAAAAATGGGCTCAAAAAGTAATATTAATGGAGTATTGAATAGCATTTGGTCACTATATGGCGGTATTATATGGAAAAAATGGGCTCCAAAAGTAACATTAACTGACTATTGAATAGGATTTGGGCACTATATGGCGGTATTACATGGAAAAAATGGGCTCCAAAAAGTAATATTAACTGACTATTGAATAGCATTTGGACACTATATGTCGGTATTACATGAACTAAAATTCTGGTAGGAGGGCTAGGTTGCTTAAAGCTAATTGCTCCATTTTCTTGGGATAGGTTTTCCTTCTGTCTGCTGAATTTTCTTCCTTCTTTTGTATTTTTTTGTCTTTGCAAATAAAGGATGGGATTCCAACAAAAAAGAAAACTTTTTTCCACCTGAAATTTGGTAAAAGACCCTTTATAATAAGATGTAGATATATGGAAGTTAGTGCAGCCAGAAAAGCAAAGAAAGAAGCTGCAGCTGCATCCCCCTCCTCTCCCCTCTCTTTATGTTCTGGGGACAGTTTGCAGTTTGGGTAATTGGCTTCCTATGAAATGTTCTTTAGCCTGAAGGATTTAATCGGACTGTGGTGTGGAATACGCCGGTGCCGTCCATATACCGCACGGAAACCATCGCACGGGAAGATATCCTATAATTACCTATACATCTCGCGGCTCTCCCCGTGAGCAGACTGCACCGCTCCTGTCTCATGTCAATTAGCTAATTAACGGCATTGTGTGTCACTCTTCCACCCCGCCGACGAATAATTGCACACCTTATCATAAGACTAATTATTAGAACAATGGGCAGCGCTTTTTATAGTGCGATCCCGGGCCGGCGGAGACGCAGCGTCAGGGGTTTCGGGGTGTAAGATTCAGCCGGGGGGAGACCTTTGTCCACTCCCGGTGCACAATAGATAATTCTCCGTCTAATGGCAGAAGAAGCCGAGGTTATCTGTAACATATTCTAAAAATTCCTTTTCCCAAACATCCAGTCCGTTCCCCTCAAAGGGTCCTTTGTCTCTTCACAGGAAGAAACGCAGGACAGCTGAAAACCAGAAGGCGTCTGTGGAGAATGAGATTACTCAGCCGAGGGAAGGCAGCGCCAAGCCGGGCCAGCCCTGCCAGAACTTTGTAGCTGTTCTGTTGCGGTGCCCAGCCATATCCACTCAACACATACAGACATCAAGCTACCAATCAGCACGTGTGCACACACAAACAGAGTCGTCTGATTGTGAGTACCTACAGCGCGCCGCGGCAGCCGGCCAACACCCCGTATATAGGGAGCCATCGCCTGGTGTCCTCGCCGGCTCATTCCAGGCAATGGAGCGTGCCAACAGCCATATACAGCCCATGGCCGAGGTTGGCACGAGCCACTTCTCAGCCGAGCCCCTAATTAACCCAATGAGAGTGTATATTTCATTACATGTTTCATCCCCACCGGATGTGTGGGTGCAGATATGGGTGCGGTACACAGTACTGATCCTTTGGGTATCTTCATATAATCAAGTCCATAACAGTCATTGGTGGCCACCACCACTCTATAAACGTCTCAAAGATTGCGCCAATTTGTAGGGAAAGATTCTGTCCAGATGGTGGTTCAAGAAAATACGGAGGCAATCCAACATGGCCGCCATTAGAGAAGTACACAAATGGGCCATTAGGAAGTCTAGGATAACGGGGGGGCAGCGCACTAGTATCTGCTCCCACCCATGAGTCACCACAATGGTTTAGGTTGGCACGAGTCACTTCTCAGCCAAGCCCCTAATTAACCCAAGGAGAGTGTATATGTTATTACATGTTTCATCCCCACCGGATGTCTGGGTGCAGATATGGGTGCGGTACACAGTACTGATCCTTTGGGTATCTTCATATAATCATGTCCATAACAGTCATCGGTGGCCACCACCACTCTATAAATGTCACAAAGATTGCGCCAATTTGTAGGGAAAGATTCTGTCCAGATGGTGGTTCAAGAAAATACAAAGGCAATCCAACATGGCCGCCATTAGAGAAGTACACAAATGGGCCATTAGGAAGTCTAGGAAAATGGGGGTCTTGTATCTGCTCCCACCCAGATTTCTCTGAAATGCATGAAGCTTAAGGAACAACTTGATGGAAATAGACTTAAAGGAGTCTTATTTTTTGATGATTTCTTTGCCTATTTGGAAATAAGGCTTTAAAAGGGGCACCTAGTGTCAAGGTAACTATATTTGTGAATTATTTCCACATATAATGACCCGGAATAACGGGATTTATACTGAGGGACCTCGTTCACCTGAGTCTTTTTAAGCTGATCTTCCCATTTATTGACCTCTAACTAGATGATCACCTTCATCCTCGCTGGCAGGTATCCATTGCCAACTTATTAGTAATGTCCAGCCTCATCTTCTTGGTTGGATTCAACCTCAAGGTGGACGTCCATCCTTGGGTCCAGGAAAGGAAGAAGAAGCCAAATCTCCTTGATCATAACTGATGTCAAGTGTAGATCTCAAATTAGAAGTCTGGAGGCTCATCCGTAAGACTGGGGGATAATAGTGGACAGTCAATTGTCAAGTCCCATCTTTTACTACCAGCCTCAAGAAGGGAATCCATCATCACTCTGATTACTTCTGGCCGAAGACATTCTTGCGTTGCATCTCCAGCCTCACCCTCACTGCTGGCATCCATGTGTTGGTTTTCTATTCTCACCCTCACTGCTGGCATCCATGTGTTGGTTTTCTCTTCTCACACTCACTGCTGGCATCCATGTGTTGGTTTTCTCTTCTCACACTCACTGCTGGCATCCATGTGTTGGTTTTCTATTCTCACCCTCACTGCTGGCATCCATTTTCCTCTTCATGTTAGTTTTGTATCCTCATCTTTGTGGCTGGCATTCATTCTCATCCTAATGTTAGTTTCCCACCTCTCCCCCATGACTGAAATCATCCTCATATTGGTTTTCTATCCTCATCTTCGTGGCTAGCATCCATTGTCATCTTCATGTTGGTTTTCTATCCTTATATTCACGGCTGGCATCCATTGTCATTGTCATCTTGGTTTTCCCAACTCATCCTCACAGCTGGCATCCATTGTCATCCTCATGATGTTTTTTTTTCTCAGCTCCATGGCTGGCAGCCATTGTCATCCTCATATGTCTTTCCCTCCTCATCCTCATGGCTGGCATCCATTGTCATCCTCATATGTCTTTCCCTCCTCATCCTCATGGCTGGCATCCATTGTCATCCTCATATGTGTTTCCCTTCTCATCCTCATGGCTAGCATCCATTGTCATCCTCATGTTAGTTTTCTACCCTCAACCTCACAGCTGGCATCCATTGTTATGCTTATGGTGGTTTTCTAACCTCAGCCTCATGGCTGGCATCCATTGTCATCCTCATCTTGGTTTCCCTTCTCACCCACATCTGGCATTCATTGGCATCCCCCCATGTTGTTTTTGTATCCTCATCTTCATGGCTGGAATCCATCAACATCCTCATATTAGTTTTCTATCCTCACCCTCATGGCTGTCATTCATTATTATCTTCATGTTGGTTTCCCTCTTCACCCTCATTCCTGTCATTCATTATCATCTTTGGGTTGGTTTCTCTCCTCGCCCTCACGGCTGGCATCCATTGTTCTACTGTTCTCCTCATGTTGGTTTCTCTCCTCATTCTCAAGGCTGGCATCCATTATCATCCTTTGGTTGGTTTCCCTCTTCACCTTCATGGCTGGCATCCATTGTCATCTTCATTTTGGTTTCTCTCCTCACCCTCATGGGTCTATCCTCATCCTAATGGCTGTCATTCATTGTCATCTTTGGGTTGGTTTCTCTCCTCACCCTCATGGCTGACATTCATTGTTCTCCTCATGTTGGTTTCTCTCCTCACCCTCGTGGCTGTCATCCATTGTCATCCTTTGGTTGGTTTCCCTCTTCACCCTCATGGCTGGCATCCATTATCATTTCATGTTGGTTTCTCTCCTCACCCTCATGGCTGACATTCATTGTTCTCCTGTTCTCCTCATGTTGGTTTCTCTCCTCACCCTCATGGCTGGCATCCATTATTGTCATCCTTTGGTTGGTTTCCCTCTTCACCCTCATTGCTGGCATCCATTATTGTCATCCTTTGGTTGGTTTCCCTCTTCACCCTCATGGCTGGCATCCATTATCATTTCATGTTGGTTTCTCTCCTCACCCTCATGGCTGACATTCATTGTTCTCCTGTTCTCCTCATGTTGGTTTCTCTCCTCACCCTCATGGCTGGCATCCATTATTGTCATCCTTTGGTTGGTTTCCCTCTTCACCCTCATGGCTGGCATCCATTATTGTCATACTTTGGTTGGTTTCTCTCCTCACCCTCATGGCTGGCATCCATTATTGTCATCCTTTGGTTGGTTTCCCTCTTCACCCTCATGGCTGGCATCCATTATTGTCATACTTTGGTTGGTTTCTCTCCTCACCCTCATGGCTGGCATCCATTATTGTCATCCTTTGGTTGGTTTCCCTCTTCACCCTCATGGCTGGCATCCATTATTGTCATACTTTGGTTGGTTTCTCTCCTCACCCTCATGGCTGGCATTCATTATTGTCATCCTTTGGTTGGTTTCCCTCTTCACCCTCATGGCTGGCATCCATTATCATTTCATGTTGGTTTCTCTCCTCACCCTCACATCTGACATTCATTGTTCTCCTGTTCTCCTCATGTTTGTTTTCTATCCTCACCCTCATGGCTGGCATCCATTATTGTCATCCTTTGGTTGGTTTCCCTCTTCACCCTCATGGCTGTCATCCATTGTCATCCTTTGGTTGGTTTCCCTCTTCACCCTCATGGCTGGCATCCATTATCATTTCATGTTGGTTTCTCTCCTCACCCTCACAGCTGACATTCATTGTTCTCCTGTTCTCCTCATGTTTGTTTTCTATCCTCACCCTCATGGCTGGCTTCCATTGTCATCTTCATGTTGGTTTTCTATCTTCACCTCATGGTTCTATCCTCACCTTATCTATATATATAATTGCCTTATTCTGTCTGTCTGTCTGTCATGCTCCAAAATTGTGTCACCGTGACATGTCCTTACGGTGACACAAAGCTGATTGGCCGCTGGGCTCGCCATGGCCCCGCCCCCCCCCACGGATTGGCCTCTCGCCCCGGCTCTCTGTAGGCCCCGCCCCCCTCACGCAATGCACGCTCGCTCTGGCCCAACTGACACGGAGCCCCGATTCCCAGGTGAGTACACACACACATCAGATCACACTCACTCTCACACTCACTCTCACACACACCTCACACATCACAACATGCTGGGATATCGCTTGCTTCTACACCGGCTCCGTCAGGATCCCAGCAGCGCCAGACATAACCTTGCGATGCTGGGATCTTCACGGAGGCCGTGAAAGCTGGTAACCATTATACACATCGGGTAACTAAGGTCCCTTAGTTACCCGATGTGTATCATAGTTACCAGTGTACACCGGCTCCCACTCACTCTCACACACACCTCACACACACATCACATCGCATCCACACATCAAGGTCCTGCAGCGGCGGAAAATACAGACACATAACAGCACACACATAACAGCACACACATAACAGCACACACACATACACACACAAATCAGATCACACTCACTCACACACACACATCACATCGCATCCACATACTCACAACATCCTGGGATATCGCTTGCTTCTCGGCCTCGATACTGTGCTGTTGTGATCTTCCAGGACCTGCCGGGGAATCACATGGCCAGAAGCATGTGATATCCCCGGATGTTGTGAGTATAAGCGCGTATGTGCGATATCGTCAGTGTCTGTGTGTGTGAGTGGATGCGATCGGGTGTGTGTGAGTGGATGCGATCGGGTGTGTGTGAGTGGATGCGATCGGGTCTGTGTGAGTGGATGCGATCGGGTGTGTGTGAGTGGATGCGATCGGGTGTGTGTGAGTGGATGCGATCGGGTGTGTGTGAGTGGATGCGATCGGGTGTGTGTGAGTGGATGCGATCGGGTGTGTGAGTGTCGGCAGAGGAGCACGGCGTGCTGGAGGAGGCTGGGAGCAGAGAGGCTGATCATGGGGAAGGCTGGGAGGAGAGAGGCTGATGCTGAGGGAGGCTGGGAGGGGGAGGCTGGGACGAGGGAGGCTGATGCTGGTGGAGGCTGATGCTTGGGGAGGCTGATGCTGGGGGAGGCTGGAAGGAGAGAGGCTAATGCTGGTGGAGGCTGATGCTTGGGGAGGCTGATGCTGGGGGAGACTGGGAGGGGAAGGCTGATGCTGAGGGAGGCTGGGAGGAATGAGGCTGGGAGGAGAGAGGCTGATCCTGGGGAAGGCTGGGAACGGGAGGCTGATGCTGAGGGAGGCTGGAAGGAGAGAGGCTGATGCTGGGGGAGGCTGGAAGGAGAGAGGCTGATGCTGGTGGAGGCTGATGCTTGGGGAGGCTGATGCTGGGGGAGACTGGGAGCGGAAGGCTGATGCTGAGGGAGGCTGGGAGAGGGAGGCTGGGAGGAAGGAGGCTGGGAGGAGAGAGGCTGATCCTGGGGAAGGCTGGGAAGGGGAGGCTGATGCTGGGGGAGGCTGGAAGGAGAGAGGCTGGAAGGAGAGAGGCTGATGCTGGTGGAGGCTGATGCATGGGGAGGCTGATGCTGGGGGAGACTGGGAGCAGAAGGCTGATGCTGAGGGAGGCTGGGAGGAAGGAGGCTGGGAGGAAGGAGGCTGGGAGGAGAGAGGCTGATCCTGGGGAAGGCTGGGAAGGGGAGGCTGATGCTGAGGGAAGCTGGAAGGAGAGAGGCTGATGCTGGGGGAGGCTGGAAGGAGAGAGGCTGAGGCTGGGAGGAGAGAGGCTGATGCTGGGGAAGGCTGATGCTGAGGGAGGCTGGGAGGGGAAAGCTGATGCTGGGGAAGGCTGGGAGGACGGAGGCTGGGAGGAGAGAGGCTGATCCTGGGGAAGGCTGGGAGAGGGAGGCTGATGCTGGAGGAGGCTGGAAGGAGAGAGGCTGATGCTGGCGGAGGCTGATGCTGGGGAGGCTGGGAGAGGGAGGCTGATGCTGAGGGAGGCTGGGAGGAGGGAGGCTGGGAGAGGTAGGCTGAGAGAAGAGAGGCTGATGCACACACACACACACACACACACACACACACACACACGCACGCGCACTGCATAACACACCACACACACACACACACACACTGGGAACCACAAACAACTGCCCTACACAGACACCCACACACACAGACAACGCTGCACACACACAACACCCAACACACAAACACCGCGGAACACACAAATATACGCACATACCGCACAACACACACATTGCACAAAACATACCTCCCCCCAAAACACACCACACACACACAAACCGCGCAACACACACACAACGCTACAGACACACAGCGCTCCACAAACAACACAACACACGCAACACACATACAACACCGCTCTCACCCCCCGCCACACCCACACAACACCCAGAACATGTACAGCCCCTACACAAACACTTGGTAACTACAGACAACAACATCTCTCTCTCTCTCTATATATATATATAACAAAAATCATACATGAACTACACAATACGTAAATTCTAGAATACCCGATGCGTAGAATCGGGCCACCTTCTAGTGGTAAATAAAAGCTTACTATCTTTAGTGATGTTTGGCCTCTATGTATAGGGTAGACGGTGGTACAAGCAATGTACCAGATGATGAGACCTGTAGCAGAGCATACAGCATGTCGCCATACTACTAAATATCGGGGGATGCAGAGGCAGGACATTAGTGGCAAGGCGTATGTGCACTCCATTGGTGGCTTCTTAGAGAGGTCAGTGCCAGGTAGGTGCCCACCATCCTCACCGGATGAGCTGGACCCTCTGGCTCGTTGATGGCCTCCTCGTGAGCGGAGGCTGGAGCTCTCGGCAGACTTCGCACACCTCCTCTGGTGTAGAATGACTGCTAATGTGGTGATAATTTAATGCATCATAATTATGCAGATGAGGATGAGTGTGCCGCGAATTTAGCATATTTATTAATTGAACCTTTTTTTAAAACGAGGAACATTGCTCCAGATCTATTCACGTTAATGTGTTTAGGAAGTTATTTGTGTCTTTTTCCATTCACTCCAGGTTATGCATCTCCTGAAACGCAAACATTCTCCAGCAAAAATTTCCAAAACTACTCTTCTGCCCCCTAGTGGAAAACTGTAAAAATACATTACTAGTGTAATTTTTCATGTAGTTACATAGGTTCAAAAAGCCCTACAGATATATAATTATATACAGGAGATGTCCAGGTTATACCGGCTGTACATATATAATTATATACAGGAGATGCCCAGGATATACCGGCTGTACATATATAATTATATACAGGAGATACCCAGGTTATACCGGCTGTACATATATAATTATATACAGGAGATGCCCAGGTTCTACCGGCTGTACATATATAATTATATACATTAGATACCCAGGTTATACCAGCTGTACATATATAATTATATACAGGAGATGCCCAGGTTATACCATCTGTACATATATAATTATATACAGGAGATACCCAGGTTATACCGGCTGTACATATATAATTATATACAGGAGATGCCCAGGTTATACCGGCTGTACATATATAATTATATACAGGAGATACCCAGGTTATACCGGCTGTACATATATAATTATATACAGGAGATGCCCAGGTTATACCGGCTGTACATATATAATTATATACATTAGATGCCCAGGTTATACCAGCTGTACATATATAATTATATACAGGAGATGCCCGGGTTATACCGGCTGTACATATATAATTATATACAGGAGATGCCCAGGTTATACCGGCTGTACATATATAATTATATACATTAGATGCCCAGGTTATACCAGCTGTACATATATAATTATATACAGGAGATGCCCAGGTTATACCGGCTGTACATATATAATTATATACAGGAGATGCCCAGGTTATACCAGCTGTACATGTATAATTATATCCAGGAGATACCCAGGTTATACCAGCTGTACATATATAATTATAAGCAGGAGATGCCCAGGTTATACCAGCTGTATATATATATAATTATATACAGGAGATACCCAGGTTATTCCAGCTGTACATATATAATTATATACAGGAGATGCCCAGGTTATACCAGCTGTACATATATAATTATATACAGGAGATGTCCAGGTTATACCGGCTGTACATATATAATTATATACAGGAGATGCCCAGGTTATACCGGCTGTACATATATAATTATATACATTAGATGCCCAGGTTATACCAGCTGTACATATATAATTATATACAGGAGATGCCCAGGTTATACCAGCTGTACATATATAATTATATACAGGAGATACCCAGGTTATACCGGCTGTACATATATAATTATATACATTAGATGCCCAGGTTATACCAGCTGTACATATATAATTATATACAGGAGATGCCCAGGTTATACCAGCTGTACATATATAATTATATACAGGAGATGCCCAGGTTATACCGGCTGTACATATATAATTATATACAGGAGATGCCCAGGTTATACCAGCTGTACATATATAATTATATACATTAGATGCCCAGGTTATACCAGCTGTACATATATAATTATATACAGGAGATGCCCAGGTTATACCAGCTGTACATAATTATATACAGGAGATGTCCAGGTTATACCGGCTGTACATATATAATTATATACAGGAGATGCCCAGGTTATACCGGCTGTACATATATAATTATATACAGGAGATGCCCGGGTTATACCAGCTGTACATATATAATTATATACAGGAGATGCCCAGGTTATACCCGCTGTACATATATAATTATATACAGGAGATGCCCAGGTTATACCAGCTGTACATATATAATTATATACATTAGATGCCCAGGTTATATCAGCTGTACATATATAATTATATACAGGAGATGTCCAGGTTATACCGGCTGTACATATATAATTATATACAGGAGATGCCCAGGTTATACCGGCTGTACATATATAATTATATACATTAGATGCCCAGGTTATACCAGCTGTACATATATAATTATATACAGGAGATGCCCAGGTTATACCAGCTGTACATATATAATTATATACAGGAGATACCCAGGTTATACCGGCTGTACATATATAATTATATACATTAGATGCCCAGGTTATACCGGCTGTACATATATAATTATATACAGGAGATGCCCAGGTTATACCGGCTGTACATATATAATTATATACATTAGATGCCCAGGTTATACCAGCTGTACATATATAATTATATACAGGAGATGCCCAGGTTATACCAGCTGTACATATATAATTATATACAGGAGATACCCAGGTTATACCGGCTGTACATATATAATTATATACATTAGATGCCCAGGTTATACCAGCTGTACATATATAATTATATACAGGAGATGCCCAGGTTATACCAGCTGTACATATATAATTATATACAGGAGATACCCAGGTTATACCGGCTGTACATATATAATTATATACATTAGATGCCCAGGTTATACCGGCTGTACATATATAATTATATACAGGAGATGCCCAGGTTATACCGGCTGTACATATATAATTATATACATTAGATACCCAGGTTATACCAGCTGTACATATATAATTATATACAGGAGATGTCCAGGTTATACCGGCTGTACATATATAATTATATACAGGAGATGCCCAGGTTATACCGGCTGTACATATATAATTATATACATTAGATGCCCAGGTTATACCAGCTGTACATATATAATTATATACAGGAGATGCCCAGGTTATACCAGCTGTACATATATAATTATATACAGGAGATACCCAGGTTATACCGGCTGTACATATATAATTATATACATTAGATGCCCAGGTTATACCAGCTGTACATATATAATTATATACAGGAGATGCCCAGGTTATACCGGCTGTACATATATAATTATATACAGGAGATGCCCAGGTTATACCAGCTGTACATATATAATTATATACATTAGATGCCCAGGTTATACCAGCTGTACATATATAATTATATACAGGAGATGCCCAGGTTATACCAGCTGTACATAATTATATACAGGAGATGTCCAGGTTATACCGGCTGTACATATATAATTATATACAGGAGATGCCCAGGTTATACCGGCTGTACATATATAATTATATACAGGAGATGCCCGGGTTATACCAGCTGTACATATATAATTATATACAGGAGATGCCCAGGTTATACCAGCTGTACATATATAATTATATACAGGAGATGTCTAGGTTATACCGGCTGTACATATATAATTATATACAGTAGATGCCTAGGTTATACCGGCTGCACATATATAATTATATACAGGAGATGCCCAGGTTATACCGGCTGTACATATATAATTATATACATTAGATGCCCAGGTTATACCGGCTGTGATTGCAGAGGTGGTATCACTAATGTCCATAGTCACTGATTTTTGCTTCTTCTTGCTTTGCTCGCAGGTGACATCAGTTGCAAGGGGATGACCGAGCGCATTCATAGTATCAACCTTCACAACTTCAGCAATTCCGTGCTCGAGACGCTCAACGAGCAGCGCAACCGTGGCCACTTTTGTGACGTGACGGTGCGAATCCACGGAAGCATGCTGCGGGCCCACCGCTGCGTGCTGGCCGCTGGCAGCCCATTCTTCCAGGACAAACTGCTGCTTGGCTACAGTGACATCGAAATCCCCTCCGTGGTATCGGTCCATGCAGTTCAGAAGCTCATTGACTTCATGTACAGCGGGGTCCTGCGAGTCTCCCAGTCTGAGGCTCTTCAGATCCTGACAGCCGCAAGCATCCTACAGATAAAAACAGTCATTGACGAATGCACGAGAATTGTCTCACAAAATGTAGGCGGGGTATTCCCGCTAATACAGGACTCTGGCCAAGAGACACCCAGGGGTACTCCGGAATCGGGAACCTCGGGGCAGAGCAGCGACACAGAATCTGGCTTCTTGCGGAGCCACCGTCAGCACAGTGTAGACAGGATCTACTCTACATCATTATACACATGTTCCATGCATAATGGCAGTGGGGAACGTTCCTTCTACAGCGGAGCTGTGGTGAGCCACCACGAGACGGCCTTAGGGCTCCCCAGACAACATCACATGGAGGAGCCCAGCTGGATCACACGCATACATCAGCGTTCTCAGCGGATGGAAAGGTTTCTAACCACCACTCCAGAAACCACCCACTGCCGCAAGCAGCCACGTCCTGTACGTATTCAGACAATGATGGGAAATATCCACATAAAACAGGAGGTGGAGGATGACTATGACTACTATGGACAGCAGGGGTCACAGGCCCTGGAACGAAATGAGTCAGAAGAGTGCGCCGAAGACACCGATCAAGCCGAAGGCACCGAAAGTGAACCCAAAGGAGAAAGTTTTGACTCTGGAGTAAGTTCATCGATCGGCACAGAGCCAGACTCCGTGGAGCAACAGTTTATGCCTAGTCTCGTAAGAGACGGGCAACAAGATCCTTCCCAAGCAGAGTCCAATAACTTGTCCACCGAATGCGTAGACAACCAGAACCAACAGCACTTAGAAACCAGCTCTTCCTCACCCGAGAGGAGCAATAATGTTGACATGGACAGCACAGTGCTCAGTGTTAGCAATAGCACCAAAAAGGGGGTCTTACAGACTTCTGTCTCCCAGTCGATTGCCCAAGCTATGCCAACCACTCAACTCTACTTACGACAGACAGAAACAGTCACCAGCAATCTGAGAATGCCACTAACATTGACCAGTAATACCCAGGCCATTGGAATGGCTGGCAATACCTATCTTCCGACCCTCTTCACTACACAGGCAGCTGGGACCGGTCCAAAGCCTTTCCTCTTCAGTCTGCCCCAACCTATGGCTGCTCAGCAAACTCAATTTGTGACGGTTCCCCAAGCTGGATTGTCTCCATTTTCTTCCCAAATCCAAAATCAACAATCCCAAAGTGGACAGAGCACAGGCAACAACCAGGGAGAGAAGAAGCCTTATGAGTGCACCCTCTGCAACAAAACCTTCACCGCCAAGCAGAATTACGTGAAGCACATGTTTGTACATACAGGTAGGTGGACAGAGCTGCATCAATTATTTTTTTTATCACAATTAGTAATTATCTCGGCTGTGTCATCACTGTTGTCCAAACTATCCACCCTTACTCAGCAAGCCATATTACCCTGCCACAGCAAGTCCCACTCACTTCCACTGACACCGAAACAACCTCTGCCTCTGCTTCTACAAGTCCCAATCCTCTGTACCTTATAGCACCACAAAGCTCGTTCCTTGAACCCCTTCTCTCCCAGTCTACAAGTCTTTATTACGCTTTCTTTATTTAAACCAAGTTGCCTTGTGATGATGAAGAGCTCTGCCTCTTTGTAGACTGGTGACATTGAGCCCTCAATATGCCAATAAGACCCACAGAAGCCCAACATTCTCCAACTGGCAACCTTAAACTCAAAATTCCCAACCCAAACTAAAAAGTTCCAGAACACACTAAATGGGTGACATCAACCGCTAAAGACTTTATTAACACACCAAAATCATATTCACAAAGCCCAACATTCACCGACTGGTGACCCTCAACTTGATAAGTCCCACCACTTATGTTTAGATACTTTTTCATACCAACAAATGCTTTCTTTTCAAGGTTTTATTCTTGAACCAAAGTCAACCCAATAAAAGTCCATCCGAGCATTACCCACCAATTTGTCAGTGAAGTCCTCTCTGTTGCCCTTCACTGTTCCAAGAAATCTCAACCATCCAAACGTTATCATGAAAACATAGCCAACTCCATGATGATGAAGAGCTCTGCCTCTTCGTAGAATGGTAACATTGAGCCCTCAGTATGCCAATACGACCAACAAAAGCCCAGCATTCTCCAACTGGCAACCTTAAACTCAAAATTCCCAACCCACCCTAAAAAGTACCAGACCAGACTGAATAGGTGACCTCAACCTCTTAAGACTTTATTAACGCACTAAAATCACATTCACAAAGCCGAATATTCACTGACTGGTGACCCTCAACTTTCGCCATTCCAATATCCACCTTGATAAGTCCCACCGCTCTTGTTCAGATACTTTTTCGTACCAACAAACCCTTTCCCTTCACCGTTTTATTTATGAACCAAAATCAACCCAATAAAGCCCATCTGAGCATTAACCATCAAATCGTCAGTGAAGTCCTCTCTGCTGCCCCTCACTGTTCCAAGAAATCTCAACCATCCAAATGTTATCATGAAAACATGGCCAACTCCATAATGATGAAGAGCTCTGCCTCTTTGTAGACCGGTGACATTGAGCCCTCTATATGCCAATAAGACTCACAGAAGCCCAATATTCTCCAACTGGCAACCTTAAACTCAAAACTCCCAACCCAATCTAAAAAGGGCCAGACTACACTGAGTAGATGACATCAACCTCTCTAGACTTTATTAACACACCAAAATCATATTCACAAAGCCCAACATTCACCGACTGGTGACTCTCAACTTTCGCCATTCCAATATCCACCTTGATAAGTCCCACCACTCTTGTTCAGATACTTATTCGTACCAACAAACCCTTTCCCTTCAAGGTTTTATTTATGAACAAAAGTCAACCCAATAAAGCCCCTGTGAGCATCAACCACCAATTCGTCAGTGAAGTCCTCTCTGCTGCCGCTCACTGTGCCATGAAATCTCAACCATCCAAAGGTTATCATGAAAACATGGCCAACTCCACTCAGTCACATTCGATCAGATCAGTTAGTTCTGGGCTTAATGGCCTTCATCCTCATTGCATGTGAGGCTCACTCACCAGAAAAGGTCCAACCCTGGACCCACCATGGCCCTCGTTCCCACCCATTTTTCCAGCCCATCAGTTTGAAACATATTGAGTTGCAAAGTCTCTTGTCAGTTAGTCCTGAAGAAGTGCAGTGACCACTTTTCAGCTGTGAAACCAGGACGTTCTGACCATCTAGTAAATCCCAATTCGACCATAAATGTCTAATTAAACAGGAAGTCCCAATGTCATTAACAATGTGATGTTGTTGTTGAGGTCTTTCTTTTTGCACAATATAATGGTATTCTGCTTTCGGAAGTCACCCACCTCGCAGCAGCATTCCTGACATGTCCCCCGTGTGCCGTTACTAAGGCGTGGTATCTGACCAGAATGTTAAATATTTCAACATCTGCGCTCACGTCATACACAGTCATCTGGTTGTGAGATATTTCATTGACCCCGTGTTTACTTTGTTTTTGTTTGTTTTTTTTTGTTTTTTCCCCCCACTTTTATGGACAACCTGCAACAGGAGAGAAGCCGCACCAGTGCAGCATCTGCTGGAGATCGTTCTCGTTGAAGGATTACCTAATCAAACACATGGTGACGCACACAGGCGTGAGGGCGTACCAGTGCAGCATCTGCAACAAGCGCTTCACCCAAAAGAGCTCCCTCAATGTCCACATGCGCCTGCACCGCGGAGAGAAATCTTACGAGTGCTACATCTGCAAAAAGAAGTTTTCTCACAAGACGCTGCTGGAGAGGCACGTGGCCCTTCACAGCGCCACCAATGGCACTGCCAGCATCCCATTACCCGTTCCACCTCCAAACTCAGCTCCGGGATCAGTTCAAGCTCCTGCCACCACCCCAGGACAAGGATTGCCTCCAGCTCCCAGCATGCCTCCAGTTCCGGTCTTGCCTCCTACTCCGGTCTTGGCATCTGCTCCAGTTTTGGCTCCAACTCCAGCCTTAGTTCCAGCTCCAATTTTGGTCTCTGCCTTAGCACCGGCACCAACACTGGCTGCACCCCCTACCGCTGCTCCACCGGTTAGTCCAGTTCTGGTCCCTCGTCCTGGGCCCCCCAGCAGCGCCGGCACGGTATGCTCAGAGGGCACAACGTACGTTTGCTCAGTGTGTCCAACCAAGTTTGACCAAATCGAGCAATTTAATGACCACATGAGAATGCACGTCTCCGACGGATAAAGACCATCCATTCTTACGAACAAACAAAAAAAAACAAAACAAAAGCTATGGCACTAGAATTTAAGAGTTTTTCTTTTTATTTTTAGGGGTTTTTTTCGACATTTTGTACTACATGAAGAACTTTATTGCCTGCTGGTACATTACATTTCCGGAGAGTGGGTGAATATATATATCTATATATATCAAGATATATAACCTGCATATATATTTTATCCAGTCTCCCTCAGATGGTGGCCTTAAGGCCTGGTAGATTTACCTGAATTCTACTGGTTGGAATTCTAACTACTGGCCTCTAAATACAACCCTTCTTTAAAAAAAAAAACTAAAGAAAAAAAGAGTAAAAAAAAAAAACAAAAAAAAAGACAGGTGAAAAAAAACTAAAAATTCATGAAAAATACAAAACCCTTTTTCCACTTGTGTAGAGCACTAAAAAAAATAATATAACAAAATATTCTGAAAGGCCTACTGTCTCCTAATATGCCGCCTACATTTTTTTTTGTTTTTTTTCCATGGCTTTTTACTTTCTGATGGACATTTTTCTGCATTTAACCGCTCAGACTTCACCGTATCTGATGGATAAAAACTACGCACTTATTTTACTATTATCTTTTTACCCCGTTGCGGCATTAAATGTCTTTTTTTCTATTTTGTGAGAGGAACAGGCAGTTTAAAGAGGCTGGTAAAGAGAGGAGCAGAATTAGAGTCGCCTGCCGGGGAGTTACCGGCTGGTTCATCCTGCCACCTGGTTCTGCCTAAAATCCCCCAAACCCCCCCCTCTCATCACCTTTTTACCCGTCCATGTATTTCATCTGCAGCTGAAGAAAGTAAGAACTGAGAGAGCGACATAAAACACACAAAGGCAAAATATGTGGGTGTGCTAAATTTGTTTTTGTAATTTTTTTTTTTTAAATTTCGAGCAAAAAAAAGAATCTGGAAAAACAGAAGCAACTTGTATACAAAATCCTGATGCAGTAGAGGACAGAGGCACAAAGTGTCCGCAGATCCGATGTCACAGACTTACATCCGAGGTGGAGAAACCTCAAAAATCTGTTTTCGGTACCTTCCGGCACAGATCGGAGGTGAAGTCCGGCGCCATTAATGGTGTATTGTGTTCTATGCACGATGGAGGAAAGAGTTCTGTGTCGCAGGTGGGAGCGTAAAGTCCATCAGTCCCTGTGTTCTGATTTGTGATGTTCCTGAAGGCAGACTGTTCCTCTTGGGCCTCGCGTAGATTATAGCCTTGCAATTTTTGTCTACCCTCTTTCCGAGCACTTATCTTTTTTGGGGGGGGGGGTCAGATCTTTTTTTGGACCTTCCCAATTTAGCTTTATAGTAATTTCTAATTGCGCAGGTGAAAAGGAACAGTCTGCTTTTTTTGTTTTGGATGGTTGCAACAAAAATTGTACGCAATGGAAGTGCCCCATTCTAAAAAATTGTGGGATGATTCTGTTATGGGATTTGCCAAATCCATCCCGAGCGGTCTCTAGTGTCACCGCGGTAAAGGAGCCAATCCCCAAGGAGAGGTTAGAAACACATACCAGAAGCTGGTACCCCGGGTTTTTATTTTGACAAATTGCAAATTAGAATTTGCAAAAAGGAATCTTCAAATCAATAATTTTTATTTTTTATGTTTTACCCCACCAGACGTATTGCCAAATATTAACCTCAGATGACCGATAATGCCAAAATGTAAGGTTTTCATTTTTTCTATTACTTGGGAAAGCTCCAAAGTAATGCCCTACATGAGATATCTCGTCACCTCCGGAATTAACGGCACAATTTGCGCATTTGCAACCAAAACTGCTTTGCAAATTCTTATGTCATTTTTGGGTTATTTTATTTTTTTATTTTATTTTTTTATTTCCGCCAAAAACGATCTCCGATAATTTACTTTTTCTGAATTTCCAATTTTACAATCTTATTGCGTGTGTTGGAATTATTTTTTTTTTAATTTAAAAAATTCTTAAATTTGAAACATTTACATTTTGTATTAAATTTACAAACTTACGAGGATTTTCTTGTGATTGGTATATTTTGTTTTCGTGCTTGAAAAGAACTTTGTTTTTCTCTTTAATCCTGGTGACCATAGAATTAAACTGTTCTCCGTGGATTTGGCAAATTCTTCCATTGTATTTTTCCGTAGCTCAAGTCTTGCTCATTTCGTTGTTGTCTGTAAAGCAAACGGTGCCGGGAGAATGACGAACCTCCGTCAAGTGACACGTGATATTTTTTTCGCTTTGTTTTTGTTTTTTGGGGTTTTTTTGTGTAAATTTTAGGAATAAGGTGTTTAGTGCAAGGAACAAAGCGGGGCGTCCACTGAACGTGCGGGGGTGCGATTTGGCCTGGTGTCCGGGGAGGGGGCAGATCAGTGTCGTCTCGTGTCTCTCCTGCTTGGAAGACAACAAAAGTGATTGCGGATGGGACATGACTTCTATCTGACTCCGTTCTGTTCTTATTTTCCGTAGCGTCTTTTTGCTTGGAGGAGTTTTGATTCCTTATCTCCACGTGATTTGTGGTGGAACAATGCAATGAATGAGCGGCTTCTCCAGAGGGTCAGTGACATCTGCACCGCTCGCCCTGATCTGCGCAGCTCACTCAGATCTCTGCTGCTTGCCCTGATCTCTGCCGCTTGCCCTGATCTCTGCCGCTCGCCCTGATCTCTGCCGCTCGCCCTGATCTCTGCCGCTCGCCCTGATCTCTGCCGCTCGCCCTGATCTCTGCCGCTCGCCCTGATCTCTGCCGCTCGCCCTGATCTCTGCTGCTCCCCCTGATGTGCGCTGCTCCCCCTGATCTGTGATGCTTGTCCTGATCTCTGCCGCTCGCCCTGATCTCTGCCGCTCGCCCTGATCTCTGCCGCTCGCACTGATCTCTGCCGCTCGCCCTGATCTCTGCCGCTCGCCCTGATATGCGCCGCTCGCCCTGATGTGCGCTGCTCGCCCTGACCTGTGATGCTTGTCCTGATCTCTGCCGCGCGCCCTGATCTCTGCCGCTCGCCCTGATGTGTGCTGCTCGCCCTGATCTGTGATGCTTGTCCTGAGCTGTGCCACTCACCCTGAGCTGTGCCGCTCGCCCTGAGCTGTACCGCTCACCCTGAGCTGTGCCGCTCGCCCTAAGATGTGCCACTTTCCCTGATCCGTGCTGATCCGTACCGCTCACCCTGATCCGTGCCGCTTGCTTTGATCCACGCTGCTTGCCCTAAATCGCGCCGCTCGCCCTGATCTGCGCCGCTCGCCCTGATCTGCGCCACTCGCCCTGATCTCACATGCACCTTCTTACCTTACAACGATTCCTGTCCATTGGGGCAAGTGAATGCGGGAGAGGAAAGTGTTCTCTAATATCAAGGCTTGCAGGTCTGCCCTCCCACACAAGAAAGACAAAATATCCACACACAGGGGCCGGGTGATCCAGTCTGACATGTTATATCCGCAGGAGCAGGACGCGCCACATTCATTCAGTAGTAATCGCCTCTTGACTCTACTGAATCTCCATTACTGGATCTCACCTCTTGTACTTTACAACAATTATGATGTATTTTCTGTCTCACGCACAGATGCTCTCCGCCACTAGGCTTCCCCCACTCTTTAAAAAGTTGGTGGGACTGGTGCAAGATATGTGTATTGGCCCCTAAGAGTCATGAATCTTTTACAATATACTGAGGTTAAAAATATGGACAATCATCTTAAAATACTGACCTATTATCTCAGAGCACTGACTTTTTATCTCAGGGCACTGACCTATTGTCTCAGAGCATGGACCTATTATCTCAGAGCACTGACCTATTGTTTCAGAGCATGGACCTATTATCTCAGAGCATTAAGCTATTGTCTCAGAGCATGAACCTATTGTCTCAGAGCACTGACCTATTGTCTCAGAGCATGGACCTATTATGTCAGAGCACTGACCTATTATCTCAGAGCATTGAGCTATTGTCTCAGAGCATGGACCTATTGTCTCAGAACACTGACCTATTGTCTCAGAGCATGGACCTATTATCTCAAAGTGCTGACCTATTATCTCAGAGCCTTGACCTATTATCTCATAGCGCTGATCTATTATCTCAGAACACTAGCCTACTATCTCTGAGCACTGATCTATTATTTCAGAGCACTGACTTATTATCTCAGATCACTGACCTAATATCTCAGATCACTGACCTAATATCTCAGATCACTGACCTAATATCTCAGAGCACTGACCTATTATCACAGAATACTGACCTATCATCTCTGAGCACTGACCTATTATCTCAGAGCACTGATCTATTAACTCAGAGCACTGATCTATTAACTCAGAGCACTGATCTATTATCTCAGAGCACTGATTTATTATCTGAGTACTGACCTATAATCTCAGATTACAGACATACTATCTCAAAATGCTCATTTGTTATTTCAGAGCATTGGGTTATTATCTAAAAGCTCTATATTTCAGAGCATTAGCATCTCATAGAGCTGATTTATTATCTCTGAGCATATTATTTGAGAGTTCACACTAATATACTATTTTCGAGCTCTGACCAATGATCTGATGGCTCTGACTTAGTTCAGCGCTCTGAGTTATTATCTCAAGCCAAAGGCTTATTTTATTGGAGCTCTGTTGTCTAGAGGAGTATTCCTGATTCTTAGCTCTGGTTGATCTCATGGCTCTGATTTATAATCTCACACTGGCCGTTATCTGACTTATCATGTCACAGCTCTGATTTACTATCTCAGATCATTGACTGGGATGAATCCTATTTTTTTTCCCCAATGGCCGCAGGTTTCTTCCCACGCACGTGTATAAATGATGTGTCCAGTAAATCCACCACCTTCATGTAGAGGCGGCAGATACTCTCTGTGGCTGAATAGACCCCTCACCCATTGCTGCTCACCTCCCAACAACTCATGGCCGCTGCATCCTCATGAATATTGATCAGTGTGGCCGCCCAGAGATTAGGACGCTGCAGTTTCCCAGATTTAGGCCAATAATATGCACAGTGTCTGATACTCAGATTTGTTAAACCTGACTCTTCCCGCAGATTAAGGAAGCACAATCAATCGCATTCTCATTTTCGACCACTAGATGTCACTAGCTTCTGGAGCCCTTCCCCCGCGGAGACAATGAAAACATTCCAAAGGTCCAAAAGTGACTGATTCTGATCCAAGACGTCCTGGAAAAGATCCTGCTGCGGTCTCCACGGCGGAGGCTCCACCAGCTTATGATTTCACTATAAATTCAATATTTATTATGCTTGATTATATAGCACCCACATACTCCGGAGCGGTGCACTGAGGTCGATTCTGGGCGGTTTTCAATCTAAGTAGATTTAAAATTAAATACTAAATAATAGGTTCAATACTAACTTCATTACTTCAAAAAGCTAGCTCTACTTTCCTGTTCCAAAGCTCCAAGTCCTCTGCTTTCTGGCTGTCTGCATCCACCACTAGAGGGAGCCCAGGAGCATCCCACATACTGTGCACAGCTCGGGAGCTCCCCCTGGTGGTGGCTGAAGGCAGGCACTACTTCATCATGTAAATCTGTCTATGGAAGAGAATTTAGACCTTTGTATTATAAAATCCGCGCTCTGCCCCCTATAAAGATAAAATGTAAAATAATAAGAATGTGTTTAAATGTTAAGATTCACTTTAAGAGTAAATGAAATCGTTATTTACAATCAGTTTTTGCTATCTTGGCATAGACTTTCCTGGAGACTTAGCGATAGGCCGGGGCAGAACTACAGCAGGCGCAGGGGTTGCAATTGCACCCGAGCCCTGGAGCCTAGGGAGCCTCAAACGCCTCTTTGGCCCATATAAAAAGACCAATTCAATCATTGGAGGCCCCATTGGAGCTTTTTCATTGGGGCCCATGAGGTTCAAGTTAGACCACTGGCAGTTAGGGGCCATATACAAGGTGCTGAGGGTGTACATGCTTGATGCTGGCCAAAGGGGGGCTCCTCTGTGCCACAATGCAAGTCAGTCGGACTTTAAGGGGGTCCTGCAAGATCTGGAGCAGATTGCACTGTCGGTGTACCCAAATGTTCTGGTTTTATGATGGAAGTCATCACAATATTCATGAGGATGCAGCCCTGACCTCACAGAGGTGTGAGGGTCTCCAAGAGAGGCGTCCGACCCCAATTAACAGATCATTGATGGCTTTGCTGTGTTCAGAGGGCAGACCTGCAATCTAGCCTGCCCTATACTATGCTGACTATGCTAAGCACACACTGTCTGTAGACCATTCTGGAGTATACGGCAAGCGTGCAGCGGCACTAGAGCGCACCCTGTGCAAATACGTAGCGCCACATGAAGTGACTGACACTAGCGATGCCCGGAGCTGTCGCCCATACACTGGCTGCACCCCACAGGCATCGATATGTATATAGGAGTGCGAGTCTTCCACCGAGGAGAACCTATACACAGACGTTAATCTCTGTATTGTGACACCTTCGTTCTAGAATGGATGATTTCATTGTATGAGGAGTGGGGGAGTCGTCGTCTGAACACTATGCTGTACTATCCTCCCACGCAGATGTCATCTCTCCGTAGAGTTCTTGTCTGGTTGTTCATCCCTATGGTGATAGAGCAATACCTGCCATAGATTCCCTCCTCTGCAGTGCCTCCTTAAAGGGAACCTGTGCTCAGGTTCTGCAGGATGCAATGGCTTTGCTAAATGGCACCTTTAAGTGCCCATCTGGGGGCTGGAAAAAAGTAAGCACCACCCCAGGACTCCATAGATGCGGGAAAGTGGGTCACGTTACCCCTCTATTGAATGGCTGAGTTGTGAGACCTATTCCGCCTCCTGGTTGACTTTCGGAGGTTGTTTGTGGGCACTTTGTAGCCACTTCTAGGGCTTATGAAAGGAGCCCAAAATTTAAAGGGCCTGTCCCCGTGACGGGTTCCTCAAAGAAACAATTTGCACTAACTTCAAAGTACATCTGATATACGACTTGTGGTTACCCCATCTGCACAGAGGACGTCATATTCCGAGCTCGTCTCCTGTGGTCAATGCATTTCCTAAAAGTATCTCCAATGTGGAACCTAGTGAAGATGTCACCCACCCAATGCTATACTAGTAACCTATTCCTTGTAGCAATAGCATAGAAGCGACACTGCCTGCCGAAAACCAATCGCTTCCTGTCTCCGTGACCCTGCATGCACCTATCGGCGAACAACATGTCCAATCCTAGCGATCGCTGTCTTCTGGTTAACCGGTCGTACCGTGCGGGGAAACATTCTCTGGACGTTGGGGTCTTCACGTGTTCTTTCTTGTTTTGTTACGTTTTCAGCCAATCTTCTTCTTCCGTCAGGACTCTCTGGTTTGTGAGTTTGCTCGTTGTTGTTTTGCGTTGATTATATTATTGCACTAAGTTTGACTGCACTGCACTGCACTACTGACAAGTCATTGCACAGGCCGAGAGGTAGCGAGCAGAAAGAAGGCGATCGTTCTGATGCGATGGTTAAAAGAACTCTTAAAAATAGCTTCAAAAGCTGAATTGGGTTGAGCCCACTTTAAAGTAAAAACTGATCTTCCTAGATGTAACCGTAACTTTTTGCCTTCCCTGTTCTAATATTCACACTCTCAGTGTAGGTGAATGGGAACCGCTCTTCGGCACCGAAAGCGGAAAGGTCGGAGAAAAACCTCCAGTCTGGCCACGGGCGTTAGAGGAAAGACTACTGAAATGTAAATCTTTCATCCATTTGGTCAACGGATCGGTACCCAGCCAACCAAGAAACTAAACATTGATCAAGGACTGGAAACGTCCTTTACAGTTGTCCACCTTTCATGGTGGCCAACCCCGATGTACTTGGTTGTGTCTCGGTCGATCCTCCTCTAATATTCATGGCCAACTTTAGGCTCAGATGTGTTCGATGAAGGGTCAAGATGTTTGACGTCCTAAACCTAAACTAAACATGCTTTACCAACAATACCACACTAAACCGTTAAGATGCCAACTAACTCTTAAGATGTTGTGTTTTTTTTTACTATACAAACGTTGCATTCGTGCTTCCTGAAATAAGACGTGAAGGTGGTCCTCACCGTGATGACTGAGACAGTGGTGGGGTCATGGGGGAGATTAAGAAATAAAATATCTGTGATCCAGTATTAAGGCTTCTTGGAGGATTTCTCCCTCTTGATTGCTGTGCACTGTGGACCTCACAGACATGTTACAATGTATTACAGAATGGTGGTCGCTTTGTCTGATCTGGGACCCGTTCTACTCCACAAGTTAAGGAAACTGTTAGCTTCTAATATTAGAGACCACCATCGAATCCATGAGATCTCCTAAAGTTCTCTCTAGTGTCTTCTGGAAACCGAGACGCTTCTAATATTAGAGACCACCACCGACTCCATAAGATCTCCTAGAGTTCTCTTCCAGTGTCTTCTGGAAACTGAGACACTTCTAATGTTAGAGGCCACCACCGAATCCATGAGATCTCCTAGAGTTCTCCTCCAGTGTCTTCTGGAAACCGAGACACTTCTAATGTTAGAGGCCACCACCGAATCCATGAGATCTCCAGTGTCCTCTGGAGACTGAGATGCTTCTAATGTTAGAGGCCACCATAGAATCCATGAGATCTCCTAGAGTTCTCCAGTGTCTTCTGGAGACCGAGACGCTGGATTATTTTGTTAGTCGAAACAACAGCCATAATCACACATGTTTGAAGTAGCAGATCAGACCCAAAGCGAGAGAAAACTGAGGCTCGAACTGCAAGTATTAAGAAGTCCATGTTCAGTAGAGGTCTCAGCCTTATGCTTTCCTTGAGACGTTAAGCTCGTATACTACAATGGCTGCTTGCTGCAATATCCTACTGAAATCAGGCGGAAAGTCGCTCGCCTGGAGCGGTGGGATCCCACGCCCGCAATGCTGTGATTAGATTTGCACTAGACTCAAGTACTTTTTCACCTGGAGCTACAGAACGATGCACCCACACTCACGACGTGGCCGGTGCGGCTTAAAAACAGACTGATGTCCTATCCTTGGGTTGTTCTCTGTGCATCAATAACCTTGGATTCTCCACGCACCCACTATTCATGCATCATTATTGCACCCAGCGTCGTGTTCAGTTTTTTTTTCCATTACTTACGACAGGGCCAGTATCTGGATAGAACTTTGGATTCTCACAATATACCTATATATATATCACACACCCATTAGGCTCCAGTCCACTGCTTGCTGTCGTTTACACTCTCTTCGTCTTGACCGAGGAGAGCGGGGAGAGAGGTCTTCTCTTGATGTGAGTTATTATTCGGCTTGTTGACGTCTGCTTTTTTTTTTTCCAAAAAGTTTTTCTTTTTTTTTTTTATTGTGTGCTAATAATGAAGCATTGCACTTTTTCCCCTTGTAAAAAAAATTAAAATAAAAAAAATTCAAGGGGAATAATCTATGGTTGTTTGTTTCTTGCAATGAGTTGTAAAAACTAAAAAAAAAAAAACAAAAACATGAAATTTCAAGTAAAAAAAAAAATAAAAAATAGTGGAGTTTTTGGAAGTTGACCAAATCGTGACTCGAAATATTTTGGCAACTAAAAGGTCTGGTGCTGGTGTTGAGGGGGGAAGTGTTACTCGCTCGTCGTATGTTTACCCCAGGCAGTGTCTAGATAGCAGATGTATTTATTTGATGTTTTTCGGGAAGGGGGGATTTCGCTCACATCATGAACTTAGTAGATGTTTACCAAGAAGGAAACCACCTTACTGCCTTGTTGTATCAGTCACAACACATTGTAAATCCATGGGCTGGGCCGTGCCGCAGCGGCTGAGCCAAAGAAAAAACAAAAAACAAGACCAAAATCCTTCCTGGTCGCAGTTCTTGTCTTTAGTCCTTTATATTGTACCTTTTTTTATTTTCAATAATATGTTTTGATTAGATCTAAAGCAACGTGAGCTAAGACACCCCTCCCCTCCCCCCTCCTGTCAATCACTGTCCGTACCACAGCACTAATGTCACTAAAGCGCTAGTTATTGATAAAAAAAAGATTTTATTTTAGTTTTTATAATTAACATTTTTTTTTTTTTACTAACACCGTTCCTCGTATTTAATCTTTACAAGCAGTATCAACCGTTCATGTGAAAAGCGATGAGTTATAAAAAAAAACGAAAAGGCGCTAATTTTTTTTGTATATTTTTAGATATTCTTTTTGTCTTAGTTTTTGCTTTGTTTTTCCTTTTATTGATATGTAATTCTACTGTAGACCAAATATTAGCGTGGAGGCTGAATTTCAGGCAAGAGGCAGGTAACATGTTAAGACGCCAACATGCAAACATGCTACGAGCATCCTTACAAAGCCTTATCCATTTTATTTATTTTATTGATTTTTTTGCCGTGGGCTGTCGGCTGGACTCTCGTCTGCGGGGCGGCCAGGTGACTCTTCCCAGTCCTAGGGGGATTTTTCAATACAACACTAGTTTAATATTGTAATCGTTGATACAATCATTGTATTATGTCATGGTTATTTACTTCAGTAACGCAACAGAAGTGCATTACAAGTTTTGCCTAAAATCGGGGTGGGGATCGGGTGAACGATGCGGTAAGGCATTTGTGATTAGACAATGCTTTCAGTTTGTTCATTTTATTGTACATATACAGCACATATCTTTTGCTTTTTATATCATTTCAATAGGAAGACGTTATTTTTTTTGGTGTATTTGGTACCGTGCAGCGATTTTGTCTTGAGGCTTCATTTGGTGTGATGAGGGGTTGTGCAGGACCCCATCGCGGTCCTTTCCCATTATTGTTTTATAACCATTTTCTACAATAAATAACCACTTTTTGGATTAGAAAAAACACAAGGCAGGCAGAATTCACCAATCAAAATGTTGGGTCACACTATTTTTTAATTCAACTATAACAACCACCATCTAAACATTTTAAAAAAATAGTTAAAAAATATACCTAGTCCCCCAAATCTTGTAATTATTAATCTTTTGGTGCTGAGTTATTAAATCCAAAATTCACATTTCAGCTTTTTAAATTTTTAGCACTTCAGTATTAATGATTCTCAAACCATGGTGCTAAATCTTTCTCATCATTTACAAGATTATTGGGGGAATCATTTTGGAATTTTTTCCAATCTTTGGAATTACAACAAAAGTATCTGAAATGGTCACTGAAATGTGCTCAATCCAAAATGTGACCCAAAGTTTAATAATTACAAAAAAAGGTGGATTGCAAAAATCAAACACCCCCTCCAAATCCCTCCAATTTTTTTTTCTTAATGTAACCAAAAAATATAAAAACATAACAGATATTTTTGATTGCCTGTAATGTTATGATTTTGAGTGGTTTGTTTGACATTGCAAATCTTAAACCCCGGTCCTTGAACAGGAAGCCTGCAATGCAAAAATCGGGTCACCGAACCACACACATCAAAAATCTATGTATATTCATACAGCGCGCCCTCGACTGAAATGTTCTTAAAATGAGAACTGACGGATTTATAATTTTTTTTTTTTTTTTTAAAGGAAGGAATTTTTAGTTTTATTGTGTAATATTTTCTATTTTGAATGCATTTTATTGGTATAAGACTGTTTTGTTTTGTTTGTTATAATTCTCTTTGGTGAAGGCATTAATAAAAAAAAAATGTAAAGAAAAATGAAATAAAAAATGAAAGGAGAGAGACAATTTGAAACAATCTATGTTTGCCCTTATGGATATGCTGCATATCTGAGATATTAAAGCTGATTTGTCAATGAGTGTTAACAATGGGATAAGAATTTTTTTGTACGCGTTAAGATAATATTGTTATCCACTGCTGTTAATTTTGTGTTGAAAAGGAACGTAGAAAAGGGATTGTTGTGTTTTCGAGTTTAATTTTTTTTTATTAAGAATATTATTTATGAGATGTCAAACACTGGACTTTGAGTTTAAGCATTAAGACAAAAACATGTTTCCATTTCTATATTGAGAGTCGATGTCCCTCTCAAATCTCCTTTATCTTCCGAAATCATCAAATGTAAAACTTTTCACCATTCTTGTTACAAATCAGAGAACTTTTTGAATTTCCGGAAGCTCAAAAAGGAGAAGAGAGAGGGGACATCATGACATTCAAATACAAAAATTTCCATATAATAGAGGGGTTGAGTAGCGGAGACCCAAAAACCATCGAGCCTTCTCCATCTCGACATATCAACGCAACCAAATTCAGAGTCATTTGGATATAAAACCATAAGTTTCACCCTCCATTAACATATCACAGAGCACAAAAACAGCACATGATGTGCATATTGGACATGATGTTTACTTCCTTCTTTACATAGAAAGTCTCCCACCATAGATACAGTTTCTAGTATATGTGCCTTTGTTTCTTCTTTTATAAAGTAACCCAACCGGGGCTCCATCGCCCCCTCTCTCTGTTATAGCTACCGTCTGTTTTCTCCAAGGAGTTAGCACAACACTACTAAATTCATGCCTCCGAATGACGTTTCAATTGTAAGAATGAGGCCTGAATGTCCCTTCAGCCCTTGCCTAGAAGACAAGGAACCTTCTCACTACCTTGAAAGTCCATAAGTTCCCATTATAATATATTTATTTTTGTATTCTAGACATAGAGTGTGGCCTTAAACTCATTCCCTCACCTCGATAACTCATCCCTAAATATTGTTCCATTCACCTTACTTTTCATGCATTAATATCGGACCCAGGGTGTAAATGGTTTTAACTGACAAGATAGTTTTTTGTTCCGTATAGTTAAGTGCTTCCTACTACAGGTGTGGGCCCCAAATAGCCCCCAAAATAATAGCCCAGTTATTAAGAATAACCAGACTTCATCACTGCCAGATTGATGTTTTATCTTTCATCACTGTGAATACTGCCTCCTTCAAGACTTGAATATATTCTCTCCATTCACTTGCATTTTTCTTGTCCATTAATTATACTTATGGTTTCCTACCAAATGAATTTGTGATCTTTACAAAACCAAATTTGTGATGGAAAAGCTTTCGCAGTGACACATAATAGCCTCTGATCTGTGATCTTTTTCTAAAGAATTGTCCTTACCTGGATCTTCTTAAAATTAATTAACACAAAATTATCAAAAAAAAAAAAGTATACATACAATCTTTTATTATTTATCAATATTTATGTTAGAGCAAATTTAGCAAGAATCAAATCCAGTTTAGATCTTGGCAACAGGCACCGCCATGGGTACTTTACATACCCCACAATAAGTCTTTTTGGCATGGGGACCCAAACTTTGAGATTTTGGTTGTTACAACAATATAAACCCTTGAAGAAGGGAGTTGTCAATGAGAAAATTGCCAGGTGAGGACTGATAACCAGCCAGAAATGGACTCCGCTCACTCAACTCCTCTCCAAAGCTATTTATATGAATCCAAACATTACAGATTCCCTCACAAATAGTCCAGAATGAGGTAACAACCTCCAATACCGGATCACACACTCAGAAAAAAAAGCATTTGTACCATAACTGAATAACAAGCAGCACTATCTACTCACTAGTCATCCACTTGCAGCCAGAGAACGATGTTAAGAAGAAAATAAGGCACTGTGTGTTTTTAAAGAAAAAAATATATATAAAAAATAGATAAAATGGTCGGAGCATTACAAGACAGCCGCATCTATTCACTAATTTTTTATTTTTTTTTGGTACTGTTCAATTCACTTTCTTTTTACAAGTGGTGTTTAGGCAGCATATATGTATATGTACCTGTGTATACATATATACTGTGTGTATGTCTTTCTATATACATTTCTGTATTCTGTGTGAGTTGACATGTATATATTTGTATTTAAAAGGAAAAAAAAACTATCGGTTAAAAATAAGCAGAAAATCTGAAGGTAATTTATCCATTGGTAAGAGCGCGTTATCCATAGTGTCAGTGATTGAATTAAGGATTACCAGGAACTCTTGGCCTGCCTTCGGAAAAAAAAAAATTGTTGTTTTTCGGTATGATAATCAGCATGTGGTGGGTGTTGTGTGAAAATGGTCATGAAAAAAAATAAGAAAACCTTCTTGAAGCACCTTATTATGGCACAGATTGTGTCATCTCTTATGTTACGCGCCTTATACACGTGAGAGTGACGGCGCAACGCATTCATGTAACGTACACTTTCTGTCTGGTTTCCAAAAATCTAAATCATTCCAGATTTCTAACTATTTTTTAATATTGTGATTTTATAGTTCAAACCAAAGTTCTTTTTAGCCTCATGAGTGACCCTGTAAGGGGCAAAGGATCCTTCATTATTGGGCAGATGGGATCCCTAAAAAATGCTCAATTCCTTTAATGGTCCTAAATTGATTTATAAAGTAATTACGATCTGAATATAAAAGCTATAAAAAATGCAAATATATATTATATATATATTATCGATTCGAAAGCTCTGGGTCAAAATAATGGGATTTAAGATGATGGGTTAAAGACGCAACGTCAACACTCTTGAGATTATTTCCAAGTTATGGAATTTGTAATTTGGGGTTCTACAGAATAATAAGTCAGAGCTTTGACCCAAAAAGCATGGCCCTTATTTATAAAAGACGATGATATAAAAGTAAAAAGTAATCTCCGAGATATTATATCAAAGATGCGAAACGTGGAGCTTTTAAATTTGGAGGTCTTTGATTCGAAGGCCAAGTCTCGGAAGATCAGTATCCTTGTATAGTAAGTTATGAGATGATATCTCAGACTTTTTTTTGTATTAGTCACGTTAAGTTGACTCCAAAGTTCGTGCTGAGTTTTTTTTTACAAATGACAAAGATATAAAAAGTCATCTCCGAGATATTATCTCAAAGTTGCGAAACGTGGAGCTTCTAAATTTGGAGGTCTCTAATTCGAAAGCCAAGTCTCTGAAAATCAATATCCTTGTATAATAAGTAATGAGATGATTAATAGTCACGTTAAGATGACTCCAAAGTTCGGCCTCCGTTTTTTTACGTTGCGTAAAGGAGATTTTCCTTCATTTTATAAGCACTTAATACTCATCTATCATAACAACACCATCCATCAACGTGTCGTGACGGAGTGACCCTCCTATTGTTTGCTTGTCTGTAAGGCCTGGTACCCCGCAACCCTTCCCCCAAATACCCTCCGGACAGAAGGCAGGCCAAGAGTCCTTAGTTGAGAAAGAAACTTTTTTAATTTTATTTTTTATTTCTCTTGTAATTGTTTTTGATATTTTTATTTTCAGTAATAGTAGTTTGTCAATGGTAGAGAGAGGAAAAAAAATAAGTGAACAGAAAAAAAAATATAGACTTTTAAGATAAAAAAATAAAAAATAAAAAAAAAAATAAGAAATGCATACGCCTTTTTATCAAGTGCTTTAAACTATAGAATTACTACACACATCCTGACAGCTTTTTATTTCCACAGTGGCAGAACCCTTAAGGCCATCTACTATTAGCCTCTTATCTTTCTCACCTATATTTACCTGTGATTTGTATTTGTTATTTAAACAGGACAAAAAAGAAAAACACAATAAAAAAAAGAACATAATTGTAGCGCTTCAATATTCTATTATATTACTATTGTGACATTTTTTGAATACTGTGAAAGTTTATCTCTTGCATATACTTTATACAGAAGTATTACGCCTTAAATACGAAAAAAAAAAACTTTTACAAGTTTTCTGTTCTGTGTGGAAGAAGTTATCGATGTTGCTAAAGAATGATGTTTTTTTTGTTTATTTTTTTTTTTTAAATGTTACCAGCACTTTTTGTAAGTTTCACTTTCTGAGGTATTGTAAATTCACACTGTTTGTGAAGTTTGAATATGAAGGAAGAATAAAACAAAAATGAAAACAATTTTCCTTGTCGTTGTCTCTTTAATTGGAAAAATACCTTCTATAAGAAAAATTGTATCTGGTTCTCTGACGGCCCCATTAAATCCCAAGATTGACAGAGGTTTGGGGACACATCTGGTTTACATTCTTGGGTACTTGCATCCAATTTATGTTTTTTAAAATATATACATCAGATTTTGTGGTTAAATCCAGCAGAGATGGAGACACACACAGTGTGACAAATCAATATGTTATTGTAGTGCCTTTAAAAAGTATTCACATCCTCTTTTTTTATGTCACACACACAGACTTTAATGTATTTTATGTGACACCAGCACTAAGTACAAAAAAGCAAAACATAAGTCTTGTGTGCAGTTTGCATAAAGCCATGTAGAGGACATGTAGAAGCAGAGGTTCTGGTCAAATGAAACCAAAGTCAAACTTTTGGGTTAGATGTGAAATGCTAACACAGCACATCCCCTGATATCACCCTGAAAACTAACCCTGCACATCACTCTGGAAACACCCTCCCCACCATCACACATGGTGGAGGCCACATCCTGCTGTGGGGAGGCTTTTCTTCAGCAGGGGCAGGGGCTGGTCAGAGGTGATGGGAAGATGGATGGAACTTTATACAGGAGAATCCTGGAAGAAAACCTGTTAGAGGCTGCAGAAGACGTGAGACCGGGGCGTAGCTTCACCTTCCAGCAGGACAATGACCCTAAACATCCTGCAGATCTACAATGGAGGGTTCAGATCAGAGCATATTCCTGTGTGTGAGCGGCCGAGTCACAGTCCAGACCCAAATCCACCGAGAATCTGAGACAAGACGGGAAAATCACCGATCACAGACGTCTCCATCCAACCTCACCGAGCGAGAGAAGAGGGAAATGTCACCTCTAGATGAGCAAAGCTGGAGAGAACCCAAAAGACAGAGAAAGGGGGTGCTACAAAGTACTGACTCCAGAGGGGGTGAATACTAATGCAAGACAGAGAAAGGTGGTCCTACAGAGTACTGACTCCAGAGGGGGTGAATACTAATGCAAGACAGAGAAAGGTGGTCCTACAAAGTGCTGACTCCAGGTGCTGAATACTAATGCAAGACAGACAAAGGCGGTCCTACAAAGTACTGACCCCGGGGGCTGAATACAAATGCATGTCACAATTTTCAGTTTTATATTTTTAAAATATTTTGAAAACCAGGAATCATTTCCTTTAGACTTCACAAATACTTGCACTTAGTGTTGGTATCACATAAAATCCCAATAAAGTCCATGTAAGTTTGTGGGCATAACGTGAAAAAATGTGGAAAAATTTGGGGGTATGAATACTTTTTCAAGGCACTATAGAAAAATATATAGCTTTACATTTTACCTAGAACTAAAACCCCCCCAAAAAGTCCAATGAGCAATGGCATTGTGTGATCAGGTTCAGGAGGGAGGCATCGGCTCGTCCTCTGAACCCTCTAGTTGGGGTAACAGGTTGTGATTGGTAAAATGGATGATAACATGAAGAAAAGTTCCTGTCCTCAACTCTTGGAGTTCCTGTGACCGTGCAGGGCAGATATGACAGAAACATTGACTGGTAAGAGGGGTGATAACGCAAAAAGTGATTCTGTATCCACCCGGGGGTCTATGGAGGCCGTACAGAGGGAAAATAACATGCTATGACTGATAAGAGGGGGGTGACCTGAAGAAAAGTCTCTGTGTCCACCTCCTGGGGTCACTGGAGTCTGTATAATGGGAGCTGACATTAGATTGTGATTGATAAGATGGGTGATAACATGAAGAAAGATCCTTGTAACCGCCTCATCCACACACACCCTTCCCATGGATTCCGGGGTCTATCAGTTGTGATGGGTAAGAATGGTGACAACACAAGTTATAATATCTGCACTGGGATCTCTGGAGGCTGAAGAAGGGAGAGATGGCAACAACAGGCTGGGGTAAGAGGGGCGATAACATAAGGAAAAGTTCATATGAAGGTGGTGCAGGGGTAACATGCTGCTACTGGTAAGGAAGGGGGGGATAAAATATAATGTCAGGATCCCCCTGGGATCACTGGAGTCTGTGTAACGGGGATATGAAATTAGCAAGCTGTGACTGATCACATTAATGGACGCTCCTGCCCCCTAGTGTCCTTGATGAGATCACAATAAAAAATTAGGACTGGCAAAAATGGAGTTATAAAGTGGACAAAAGCCTCCAAAAATGAGGCAGATAAAAATTGTTGTCCCCCTCAGCTTAATATTTGGTTGCGCCCTTTACCCTGTGGAATAAATCCCTTCCATCAGTCGCCTCCTCTCCCCGTCCACAGCTTCTTCCTCCTCTCACCTGGAATCTCGGACTCATCTTTATAAACGTCTCCAGGTCTCTCATATCTAAAGGCGTCTTCTCTTCTCCTCTTCTCTTCCTCTTCTCTTCCTCTTCTCTTCTCTGCCTCTTCTCTTCCTCTTCTCTTCCTCTTCTCTTCCTCTTCTCCTCTCCTCTTCCTCTTCTCTTCCTCTTCTCTTCCTCTTCTCTTCCTCTTCTCTTCTCTTCCTCTTCTCTTCCTCTTCTCTTCCTCTTCTCTTCTCTTCCTCTTCTCTTCCTCTTCTCTGCCTCTTCTCTTCCTCTTCTCTTCCTCTTCTCTTCCTCTTCTCTTCCTCTTCTCCTCTCCTCTTCTCTTCCTCTTCTCTTCCCTGCCTCTTCTCTTCCTCTTCTCTTCCTCTTCTCTTCCTCTTCTCTTCCTCTTCTCCTCTCCTCTTCCTCTTCTCTTCCTCTTCTCTGCCTCTTCTCTTCCTCTTCCTCTTCCCTTCCTCTTCTCTTCTCTGCCTCTTCCTCTTCTCTTCTCTTCCTCTTCTCTTGATCTTCTCTTTCGCTTCCTCTTCTCTTTCTCTTCTCTTCCTCTTCTCTTCTCCCAATTTTCAGATTTCTCCACAGGTTTCAATTGGGTTTATATCCGGACTCATTGCTGCCACCTCATAACTCCCCAGCGCTTTGTTTCCATCCGTTTCTGGGGCTTCTTGAAGTTTTTGGGGTCATTGTCCTGCTGGAAGACCCCTGACCTAGTACGCACCCCCAGATTTCTGACACTGGGCTCTATATTGCCAGCCAGAATCCTTTGCTAATCTTCATATTTCATGATGTCTTGTATACAGTCACTGCCCCCAGTGCTAGAGGCAGCAAAACAACCCCAAAACATTTCTTCCTCCATCATGTGTGACTGTAGGTGCTGTGTTCTTTACTTTGTAGGCTTCATTCTGTTTTCAGTAAACAGTCGCATGATGTGATTTACAAAAATCTGTTATCTTGGTCTCATCTGTCCACAAGACGCTTTCCCAGAATGATTTTGGTTACTCACATATATTTTGACCTCCATAGCACTTCATTTCATTCAGATGTGAACAGATAGTTTGCGCTGACACTAATGCTCCCTGAGCTGCAGTACGGCTGGAATTTCTCTGGACCTTGATTGGGGCTTATCCACCATCCGGGCTATCCTGCGCTACAACCTTTCATCAATTTTTCTCTGCCATCCAGGGAGATTAGCTACAGTACCATGGGTTGTAAATTTCTTGATTATGTTGCATACATATATTTAAATAACAATTTCAAAATTATTTCAACCCTCGAGAATGTAAAGACCAGGTCCCAAAGTGAGAAAATCTGAGCCATCTAAAAAAGAAAAAAAAAGGTTATGGATCAGTACGACTGCTCTTCCTTCATTTTCTTTCCTAGTCTTTTCAGGACAAAGGAACATCAAGATCCCTGGAGTTGGATTTGTAACCTTGAGATTCTTGATAATTTTCAACAATTAATTCTCAGTCCTTAGACAGGTCTCTTCTCTTTCTGTTCTCCATGCTTAGTGCGGCACACACAGACACACAATGCAAAAAGTGAGTCAACTTCTCTCCTTTTTATCTGGTATCAGGTGTGATTTTCATATTGCCCACACCTGTTACTTGCCATAGGTGAATTTGAACGGCATCACATGCTTGAAAAAAGTTGCTTACCCACAATTTTGGAAAGGTGGCAACAATTTTGTCATGTCCATTCTTGGAGTTTTGTGTGATATTATGTTCAGTTTGCCATTTTCTCTATTTTTTTTGTGTGTTTTACTAATAGACACAAAGGAAATAAACATGTGAATAACAAAACGTGTAATTGCAATAATTTTCTGGGAGGAATACTTCATTTTCTGGAACAATTTCAAGGGTGCCAACACTTACGGCTGTAACTGTATAACATTAGAAGGTATTGATAACATGGAGAAGCGTCTCTGTATCTGTCCATTGTCTCTGGGGGCAGAATAAGAAAAGAGAGGACACTATAATGTTGTGACTTGTTAGGTTATGTTCTCACATGGTGTTTTTGCATAAGTTTTTTTCTCCAGCAAAACCAGAATGTTGCCAATCAAAAGCTTTGTGTAAAATGTGTTTTATGCGCATTTTTGATGCATTTTTACTTGCATTTTTCTTATTAATTAGAATGGGTGTAAAAATACGGCAAAAAATGGTGAAAGAAGTGACATCCTGCAGGTTCAAAAAACACAATAATAATAATAATAATAATAATAATAATAATAATAATAATATAACCAGCAGCTCCAAAAACAAACAAAAAAAAACAAGTGTGCATGAGTTTTATGAAACCTCCTTCACAATGGAAAAATGCAAGGTGTGAACACTCCCTAAGACATAAAGAACCCATTATGTATCTTCCGCCTGGAGTCACTGGACCCAGTACAAGAAAGAGACGACATTAATAGGCTGTGATCAATTAATAAAAGTTCCTGTAACCCCCTCAAGTGTCACTGGAAAGACAACAGTAAGGAGGTTATACCATGAAGAAAAGTTTCTCTACACCCCCGGATGTCTTTGGAGACCATACATGGGGAGAAGTGACACTAACAGGCTGCGATTGGTAAAGGGGTGGTGACAACATGAAAATTCCGAGTAGGGAGGGAAGGGGGCACTAATACTACTAGTGGGGAGGTAAGGGGGCACTAAATGCTATTAGTGGGGAGGTAAGGGGGCACTAATGCTATTAGTGGGGAGGGAAGAGGGCACTAATGCTACTAGTGGGGAGGTAAGGGGGCACTAATGCTATTAGTGGGGAGGTAAGGGGGCACTAAATGCTATTAGTGGGGAGGTAAGGGGGCACTAATGCTACTAGTGGGAGGGAAGAGGGCACTAATGCTACTAGTGGGGAGGTAAGGGGGCACTAATACTACTAGTGGGGAGGGAAGGGGGCACTAATGCTACTAGTGGGACGGAAGAGGGCACTAATGCTACTAGCGGGGAGAGAAGGGGGCACTAATACTACTAGCGGGAGGGAAGAGGGCACTAATGCTACTAGTGGGAGGTAAGAGGGCACTAATGCTACTAGTGGGAGGGAAGAGGGCACTAATGCTACTAGTGGGAGGGAAGGGGGCACTAATGCTACTAGTGGGAGGGAAGAGGGCACTAATGCTACTAGTGGGAGGGAAGAGGGCACTAATGCTACTAGTGGGGAGAGAAGGGGGCACTAATGCTACTAGTGGGGAGGGAAGGGGGCACTAATGCTACTAGTGGAAGGGAAGGGGGCACTAATGCTACTAGTGGGGAGTGAAGGGGGCACTAATGCTACTAGCAGGAGGGAAGAGGGCACTAATGCTACTAGTGGGAGGGAAGGGGGCATTAATGCTACTAGTGGGAGGGAAGAGGGCACTAATGCTACTAGCGGGGAGAGAAGAGGGCACTAATGCTACTAGTGGGAGGGAAGAGGGCACTAATGCTACTAGCGGGGAGAGAAGGGGGCACTAATACTACTAGTGGGGAGGGAAGGGGGCACTAATGCTACTAGTGGGAGGGAAGGGGGCACTAATGCTACTAGTGGGGAGTGAAGGGGGCACTAATGCTACTAGCGGGGAGAGAAGGGGGCACTAATACTACTAGTGGGGAGGGAAGGGGGCACTAATGCTACTAGTGGGAGGGAAGGGAGCACTAATGCTACTAGTGGGGAGGGAAGGGGGCACTAATGCTACTAGTGGGAGGGAAGGGAGCACTAACGCTACTAGTGGGGAGGGAAGAGGGCACTAATGCTACTAGTGGGGAGGGAAGGGGGCACTAATGCTACTAGTGGGGAGGGAAGAGGGCACTAATGCTACTAGTGGGGAGGGAAGGGGGCACTAATGCTACTAGTGGAGAGGGAAGAGGGCACTAATGCTACTAGTGGGGAGGTAAGAGGGCACTAATGCTATTAGTGGGGAGGTAAGGGGGCACTAATGCTATTAGTGGGGAGGGAAGAGGGCACTAATGCTACTAGCGGGGAGAGAAGGGGGCACTAATACTACTAGTGGGGAGGGAAGGGGGCACTAATGCTACTAGTGGGGAGAGAAGGGGGCACTAATACTACTAGTGGAGAGGGAAGAGGGCACTAATGCTACTAGTGGGGAGGGAAGGGGGCACTAATGCTACTAGTGGGGAGGGAAGGGGGCACTAATGCTACTAGTGGGGAGGGAAGAGGGTACTAATGCTATTAGTGGGGAGGGAAGGGGGCACTAATGCTACTAGCGGGGAGAGAAGGGGGCACTAATACTACTAGTGGGGAGGGAAGGGGGCACTAATGCTACTAGTGGGAGGGAAGGGAGCACTAATGCTACTAGTGGGGAGGGAAGAGGGCACTAATGCTACTAGTGGGGAGGGAAGAGGGCACTAATGCTACTAGTGGGGAGGGAAGGGGGCACTAATGCTACTAGTGGAGAGGGAAGAGGGCACTAATGCTACTAGTGGGGAGGTAAGAGGGCACTAATGCTATTAGTGGGGAGGTAAGGGGGCACTAATGCTATTAGTGGGGAGGTAAGGGGGCACTAATGCTACTAGCGGGGAGAGAAGGGGGCACTAATACTACTAGTGGGGAGGGAAGGGGGCACTAATGCTACTAGTGGGGAGAGAAGGGGGCACTAATACTACTAGTGGAGAGGGAAGAGGGCACTAATGCTACTAGTGGGGAGGGAAGGGGGCACTAATGCTACTAGTGGGGAGGGAAGGGGGCACTAATGCTACTAGTGGGGAGGGAAGAGGGTACTAATGCTATTAGTGGGGAGGGAAGGGGACACTAATGCTACTAGTGGGGAGAGAAGGGGGCACTAATACTACTAGTGGAGAGGGAAGAGGGCACTAATGCTACTAGTGGGAGGGAAGAGGGCACTAATGCTACTAGTGGGGAGGGAAGGGGACACTAATGCTACTAGTGGGGAGGGAAGGGGACACTAATGCTACTAGTGGGGAGGGAAGGGGACACTAATACTACTAGTGGGGAGGGAAGGGGGCACTAACGCTACTAGTGGGGAGAGAAGGGGGCACTAACGCTACTAGTGGGGAGGGAATTAGGCAATAACACTACTAGTGGGGAGGGAAGGGGGCACTAATGCTACTAGTGGGGAGGGAAGGGGGCACTAACACTACTAGTGGGCAGGGAAGGGGGCACTAACACTACTAATGGGGAGGGAAGGGGGCACTAACGTTACTAAGGGGAGGGAACGGTGCACTAATGCTACTAGTGAAGAGGGAAGGGGCATTAACTCTATTAGTGGAGAGGTAAGGGGGCATTAACACTACTAGTTGGGAAGGAAGGGGGCACTAATGCTATTAGTGTGGAGGGAAGGGGGCACCTATGCTACTAGTGGGGACGGAAGGGGGCACTAATACTATTAGTGAGGAGGGAAGGGGGTACCTATGCTACTAGTGGGGAGGGGAGGGGGTACTAATGGGGAGGGAAGGGGGCACTAATACTACTAGTCGGGAAAGAAGGGGGCACTAACACTAATTATTGGGTATGGAAGGGGGCACTAACGCTACTAGTGGGGAAGGAAGGGGGCATTAATATTAATATTGGGGAGGGAAGGGGCACTAATGCTACTAGTGGGGATTGAAGCGGGCACTACCTCCGCAGGGGTAGGGTAGAAATTGATATAAACCGCAACCCACACCCCCTTCACCTATGAGAGAAAAAATCAAAAGTCTGCTTTATTCCGTCAGACACGTGATGTTTCAGAGATGATGTCCGAGGCGTGACTCTGATGTAATAAAGCTGCTGTTATATCAATTCTTAGATTATCGAGGGGTTGATAGTCTGAATCCTGACCCCGCGTGTGCCCCGGGCTCTGTTCACATGTGCTGTAGGACATTCTCGGCAGCTGTGGCACCAGAAAGAAAGGGTCTTGGGTTCTTCATTCTCGAGGTAGATGTTGTAGTCGTGTGACCTACATCTATATCCTGTGGATTTGCATAAATGTCTATGGTGAGATTGAGAATATCACATATATAACACCGATGAGTAGTGATGGGCAATCCCCCCGATGGTCGGGAACGCGAGCCTCGCCCGATCGTTCAGTAAAGATCAACATCGAGATAACACGAACATGCGTCCGATCACCGGTCTCGGACTTTACAGTTATATGATGGGGCGGGGGGCTGTAAAATAAAGAATATAGTTAATAATAAACATTGTCATTTTACTTACCGCTCCCGCAACGCGTCCTGCACACTCTGTCTCCCGGCCGCTTCTGCTTCTGAGTCCGATCATTGCTGTGCCACCGGGTTACAAGGCACTTTCGTGACATCATGGCCATGTGACCAGTCTGGTGTAAATGTTGTACAGACATTGGCTTACAGACTGGTCACATGACTATGACGTCATCAAAGGTCCTCACTGACAGCCTGCTTCTCGCTCTGTACAGAGCAATGTAGCAGACCTGACAATGCGCTCTCTGCTTCTCACTTTGTATAGATTGTGCCTGTGCAGAATGATCAAGCAGAGTTGACATTGCTATCCCTGTGGATTACGTCAGACTAAGGAGTTTTTGCGCAACACCATGAATTTTGGGCTAACTACCTCTGAGAATACAAAGCTGGTATTAACTCCTTTATTACCCAGCGAGCCACCGCCATCAGGGCCGCTGAACGAGCCGGGTAAAGCACCTGGAAATGGTGCTAAGAAACAATGCACCATTTCCAGGGGCTGCTGAGAATCCCAGCCCCCAGCTGCCTGGCTTTACATGACTGGCGATCAAAATACGGCGGGAGCCCACGCATTTTTTTTTTTAATTTATTTTTTTAAATAAAAATAAAATAAAAAATAAAAAATGGGCTTCTCTGTATTTTGATTGCCAGCCAATGTAAAGCCAGGCAGATGGGGGTGGAAGCCCGCAGCTGTCCACTTTATCTGCGCTGAGAATCAAAAATACCGCAGAGCGCTATGTAATTTTTTAAAATTATTTATTTTTACACAACTATATATCGTGTATATATATATATATATATATATATATTATATACAGCTCTGGCAAAAAATAAGACACCACTGCAAAGTTTTCAGCTTTTCTGATTTTTCTCTTTATTTTTCTTTTTATTATTCTTAATTTTTGTCTTTTCAGTTTACTGCAACAGACAATCACAGACGCCCATTCTCTGTGCCGGGGTCTGTGATTGCCTAACATCACAGTACTGTAAAAATAAATAAATCGTTAAAAAAATGACGTAGCGCTCCGCGGTATTTTTCATTCTTAGCGCAGATAAAGCGGACGGCTATGGGCTGTTAACCCCAGCTGCCTGGCGTTATCTTGGCTTGCAATTAAAATACAGAGAAGCCCCTTTTCTTTTTTTTTAATTATTTATAAAAATAATAATAGTTATAAACAAAAAAATGCGTGGACTCAGGCGTATTTTGATCGCCAGTCAGGTAAAACCAGGCAGCTGTGGGCTGGGATTCTCGGCAGCCCGCAGCTGCCTCTGGAAATGGCGCATTGTTTCTTAGCGCCATACCTGGCTAGTCCAGCGGCCCTGGTGGTGGTGGCACGCTGGGTAATACAGGGGTTAATACCAGCTTTGTATTCTCAGATAGTACTAAACCCGAAATTCATGGTGTCACGCCAAATTAGACATGGCCACCATGAATTTCTAGTAAACAGTAAAAAAAAATCCGAGTACAGATAAAAAATTTTTTATTAGAAATAAAACAAAAAAAATTTTGAGTCTCCATCTTTATTATAAAAATTCCTTAGTCTGACGTAATCCACAGGGACAGCAATGTCAAATCTTCTTCATCACTCTGTAAAGACAAGCGGCTCTACAGGGATAGAAGCAGAGAGCCATGTCAGCTCTGCTGCATCGCTCTGTACAGAGCGAGAAGCAGAGCTGACAGTGAGGGTATGATTGCACTTGCGTGTTGCAGTGCAACACCCCGCAAAGCCTGACGCTCTGAGGACAGGAGTGCCTCAGCTGCATGGAAATACATGCAGGTGACCCGCTGCTGTCGGGAGATTGTGTGCCGTGATGCGATGCGACACTCCACAGTGATGGTAGATGCTAGAATGTACGGGCTCTTTACAGGTACGACGTAACTTGTCATGTGATGGTGCAAGTTCAAAATGCAGCCTGATGTTTCCAGCCCGACCTTTCCAGACAGAAAAACAATTTTTATTCTAAGTCCACGTGGGCATAGAGTTGGTTATAATAGAAGTGGTGGTTTGGGGGTAAGACCCCCAGATGTGGGGGTGTACAGGGGGGCGAAGCCCCCCTTGCATCATTATAGGAGGACAGGAAAAAACATTGCCACGCCTCCAACCCAAACGGTCACGCCCATCAAGCCGGTCACGCCCATGACCTGACTGCAGCCCGTACATTCAACCCCACAGTGACAATCAGGTAACAAGACCTTTGATGACGTCATAGTCATGTGACCAGTCTGTAACTAATGCGGTAATACAACATTCACACCTATCTGGTCACATGGCCATGACATCACGGAAGGTCCTTTAACCCGGGGGCACAGCAATGATCGGACTCGGAAGCAGAAGCGGCCGGGATTCAGAGTCTGCAGGAAGCATCGCGGGACCTGTAAGTATAATGACAATGTTTTTTAATAATGTGCTTTTTTTTTTTACAAGCTCGTGATCGGGATTGTGTACACGATCACTATGTGATCGCTACGATCCCCGATCTTTATACAGTCCATTATTAGTCCTCACAGTACATTCCCACACACACAGTATGATGTCCTCACAGTACATTCCCCCACACACAGTATGATGTCCTCACAGTACATTCCCCCACACACAGTATGATGTCCCCACAGTACATTCCCCCACACACAGTATGATGTCCTCACAGCACATTCCCTACACACAGTATGATGTCCCCACAGTACATTCCCTACACACAGTATGATGTCCCCACAGTACATTCCCACACACATAGTATGATGTCCCCACAGTACATTCCCCCCACACACAGTATGATGTCCCCACAGTACATTCCCTACACACAGTATGATGTCCTCACAGTACATTCCCCCCACACACAGTATGATGTCCCCACAGTACAATTCCCCCACACACAGTATGATGTCCCCACAGTACATTCCCCCACACACTGTATGATGTCCCCACAGTACATTCCCCCACACACAGTATGATGTCCCCACAGTACATTCCCCCACACACAGTATGATGTCCTCACAGTACATTCCCCCCACACACAGTATGATGTCCCCACAGTACATTCCCCCTCACACAGTATAATGTCCCCACAGTACACTCCCCCACACACAGTATGATGTCCTCACAGTACATTCCCCCCACACACAGTATGATGTCCTCACAGTACATTCCCCCCACACACAGTATGATGTCCCCACAGTACATTCCCCCCACACACAGTATGATGTCCTCACAGTACATTCCCCCCACACACAGTATGATGTCCTCACAGTACATTCCCCCCACACACAGTATGATGTCCTCACAGTACATTCCCCCGCACACAGTATGATGTCCCCACAGTACATACCCCCCACACACAGTATGATGTCCTCACAGTACATTCCCTACACACAGTATGATGTCCTCACAGTACATTCCCCCGCACACAGTATGATGTCCCCACAGTACATTCCCCCCACACACAGTATGATGTCCTCACAGTACATTCCCCCCACACACAGTATGATGTCCTCACAGTACATTCCCCCGCACACAGTATGATGTCCCCACAGTACATTCCCCCCACACACAGTATGATGTCCCCACAGTACATTCCCTACACACAGTATGATGTCCTCACAGTACATTCCCCCCACACACAGTATGATGTCCTCACAGTACATTCCCCCCACACACAGTATGATGTCCCCACAGTACATTCCCCCCACACACAGTATGATGTCCTCACAGTACATTCCCCCCACACACAGTATGATGTCCTCACAGTACATTCCCCCCACACACAGTATGATGTCCTCACAGTACATTCCCCCGCACACAGTATGATGTCCCCACAGTACATTCCCCCCACACACAGTATGATGTCCCATCAGTACATTCCCTCCACACACAGTATAATGTCCCCACAGTACATTCCCCCACACACAGTATGATGTCCTCACAGTACATTCTCCCCTCACACAGTATGATGTCCTCACAGTACATTCCCCCACACACAGTATGATGTCCTCACAGTACATTCCCTACACACAGTATGATGTCCCCACAGTACATTCCCTACACACAGTATGATGTCCTCACAGTACATTCTCCCCTCACACAGTATGATGTCCCCACAGTACATTCCCTCCACACACAGTATGATGTCCTCACAGTACATTCTCCCCTCACACAGTATGATGTCCCCACAGTACATTCCCCCACACACAGTATGATGTCCCCACAGTACATTCCCTACACACAGTATAATGTCCTCACAGTACATTCTCCCCTCACACAGTATGATGTCCTCACAGTACATTCTCCCCTCACACAGTATGATGTCCCCACAGTACATTCCCCCACACACAGTATGATGTCCCCACAGTACATTCCCTACTCACAGTATGATGTCCTCACAGTACATTCTCCCCTCACACAGTATGATGTCCCCACAGTACATTCCCCCCACACACAGTATGATGTCCCCACAGTACATTCCCCCATACACAGTATGATGTCCTCACAGTACATTCCCCCCACACACAGTATGATGTCCTCACAGTACATTCCCCCCAATGTCCCCACAGTACATTCCCTACACACAGTATGATGTCCTCACAGTACATTCTCCCCTCACACAGTATGATGTCCCCACAGTACATTCCCCCATACACAGTATGATGTCCTCACAGTACATTCCCCCCACACACAGTATGATGTCCTCACAGTACATTCCCCCCACACACAGTATAATGTCCCCACAGTACATTCCCTACACACAGTATGATGTCCTCACAGTACATTCTCCCCTCACACAGTATGATGTCCCCACAGTACATTCCCCCCACACACAGTATAATGTCCCCACAGTACATTCCCTACACACAGTATGATGTCCCCACAGTACATTCCCCCATACACAGTATGATGTCCTCACAGTACATTCCCCCCACACAGTATGATGTCCTCACAGTACATTCCCCCCACACACAGTATGATGTCCCCACAGTACATTCCCTACACACAGTATGATGTCCTCACAGTACATTCTCCCCTCACACAGTATGATGTCCCCACAGTACATTCCCCCATACACAGTATGAGGTCCTCACAGTACATTCCCCCCACACAGTATGATGTCCTCACAGTACATTCCCTCCACACACAGTATGATGTCCCCACAGTACATTCCCCCACACACAGTATAATGTCCCCACAGTACATTCCCTCCACACACAGTATAATGTCCCCACAGTACATTCCCCCACACACAGTATGATGTCCTCACAGTACATTCTCCCCTCACACAGTATGATGTCCCCACAGTACATTCCCCCATACACAGTATGATGTCCTCACAGTACATTCCCCCCACACAGTATGATGTCCTCACAGTACATTCCCTCCACACACAGTATGATGTCCCCACAGTACATTCCCCCACACACAGTATGATGTCCTCACAGTACATTCCCCCCACACACAGTATGATGTCCTCACAGTACATTCCCCCCACACACAGTATAATGTCCCCACAGTACATTCCCTACACACAGTATGATGTCCTCACAGTACATTCTCCCCTCACACAGTATGATGTCCCCACAGTACATTCCCCCATACACAGTATGATGTCCTCACAGTACATTCCCCCCACACACAGTATGATGTCCTCACAGTACATTCCCCACACACACAGTATAATGTCCCCACAGTACATTCCCTACACACAGTATGATGTCCTCACAGTACATTCTCCCCTCACACAGTATGATGTCCCCACAGTACATTCCCCCCACACACAGTATAATGTCCCCACAGTACATTCCCTACACACAGTATGATGTCCCCACAGTACATTCCCCCATACACAGTATGATGTCCTCACAGTACATTCCCCCCACACACAGTATGATGTCCTCACAGTACATTCCCCCACACACAGTATGATGTCCCCACAGTACATTCCCTACACACAGTATGATGTCCTCACAGTACATTCTCCCCTCACACAGTATGATGTCCCCACAGTACATTCCCCCATACACAGTATGATGTCCTCACAGTACATTCCCCCCACACAGTATGATGTCCTCACAGTACATTCCCTCCACACACAGTATGATGTCCCCACAGTACATTCCCCCACACACAGTATAATGTCCCCACAGTACATTCCCTCCACACACAGTATAATGTCCCCACAGTACATTCCCCCACACACAGTATGATGTCCTCACAGTACATTCTCCCCTCACACAGTATGATGTCCCCACAGTACATTCCCCCATACACAGTATGATGTCCTCACAGTACATTCCCCCCACACAGTATGATGTCCTCACAGTACATTCCCTCCACACACAGTATAATGTCCTCACAGTACATTTCCCCACACACAGTATGATGTCCCCACAGTACATTCCCCCACACACAGTATGATGTCCCCACAGTACATTCCCTCCACACACAGTATGATGTCCCCACAGTACATTCCCCCACACACACAGTATAATGTCCCCACAGTACATTCCCTCCACACACAGTATGATGTCCCCACAGTACATTCCCCCCACACACAGAATAATGTCCTCACAGTACATTCTTTACACACAGTATGATGTCCTCACAGTACATTCTCCCCTCACACAGTATGATGTCCCCACAGTACATTCCCCCCACACACAGTATGATGTCCTCACAGTACATTCCCCCCACACACAGTATAATGTCCCCACAGTACATTCCCTACACACAGTATGATGTCCTCACAGTACATTCTCCCCTCACACAGTATGATGTCCCCACAGTACATTCCCTCCACACACAGTATGATGTCCTCACAGTACATTCCCCCACACACAGTATGATGTCCCCACAGTACATTCCCCCCACACACAGTATGATGTCCTCACAGTACATTCCCCCCACACACAGTATAATGTCCCCACAGTACATTCCCTACACACAGTATGATGTCCTCACAGTACATTCTCCCCTCACACAGTATGATGTCCCCACAGTACATTCCCTCCACACACAGTATGATGTCCCCACAGTACATTCCCCCACACACACAGTATAATATCCCCACAGTACGTTCCCTCCACACACAGTATGATGTCCCCACAGTACATTCCCCCCACACACAGTATAATGTCCTCACAGTACATTCTCTACACACAGTATGATGTCCTCACAGTACATTCTCCCCTCACACAGTATGATGTCCCCACAGTACATTCCCCCATACACAGTATGATGTCCTCACAGTACATTCCCCCCACACAGTATGATGTCCTCACAGTCCATTTCCCCCACACACAGTATGATGTCCTCACAGTACATTCCCCCACACACAGTATGATGTCCTCACAGTCCATTTCCCCCACACACAGTATAATGTCCCCACAGTACATTCCCCCCACACACAGTATGATGTCCTCACAGTACATTCCCACACACACAGTATGATGTCCTCACAGTACATTCTCCCCTCACACAGTATGATGTCCCCACAGTACATTCCCCCATACACAGTATGATGTCCTCACAGTACATTCCCCCCACACACAGTATGATGTTTTCACAGTACATTCCCACACACACAGTATGATGTCCTCACAGTACATTCTCCCCTCACACAGTATGATGTCCCCACAGTACATTCCCCCATACACAGTATGATGTCCTCACAGTACATCCCCCCACACACAGTATGATGTCCTCACAGTACATTCCCCCACACACAGTATGATATCCTCACAGTACATCCCCCCACACACAGTATGATGTCCTCACAGTACATTCCCCCCACACACAGTATGATGTCCCCACAGTACATTCCCCACACATTCCCCCCACACATAGTATGATATCCTCACAATACATTCCCCCACACCCAGTATGATGTCCTCACAGTACATCCCCCCCCCCACACATAGTATGATGTCACACGCTGCTGTATATTGTGATTATGGCTTAGAAAATATGGAAATGTAAAATATTGTTGAAGGACCATATTTTATTTACAGCTGACAGCAGCCTCCTGACACTGAGTGCACGCGTCTCATCATTTCCAGCTTCTTACATGTTGTACAGGATCACATTAAAGTATTCATTGCTCTCTTCCCTCTCTATGTCTTCACTTGTGGGTATGACCAGGGCTGAATTTGGGATATTTGCACCTACGGTATTTGGTCTTCGTGTCTTTGCGTTGGTATTGGTGTAGAAAGCATTGGATTTCTTCTTCTAAAAAATAAATATTATACTATATTATAGCTAAATGATGATGATGCCATTTTCCCTCTGTGCAATGATCTAGATATTTGGCGATGACATTGGATAAAAGTAGTGACCCCCAGTATATAACCCCCTCCTTCACCCATCCGGCCGCAGACCCAACATCTCCCTCCATCTGTGCTTCACCTTATAACAGAAACTCACAGCGCCGACAACCACGACCACAAGAAGGATCCCGAGTCCTGATCCGATCCACAAATAAGGTCCACGTGTCCAAGTGTCCGCAGCTGAGGAAATAGGAAAAAACGTAAAACACCACATAATATAGCGCAAACCAGAAACTGGTGCATCTAAGATCATGTGCTGAGCTGTGTATCTAATCCCCTCCTGTGTGATACTGTCTGCTGAGCTGTGTATCTAATCCTCTCCTGTGTGATACTGTCTGCTGAGGTGTGTATCTAATCCTATCCTGTGTGATACTGTGTGCTGAGCAGTGTATCTAATCCTCTCCTGTGTGATACTGTCTGCTGAGCTGTGTATCTAATCCTCTCCTGTGTGATACTTTCTGCTGAGCTGTGTATCTAATCCCCTCCTGTGTGATACTGTCTGCTGAGCTGTGTATCTAATCCTCTCCTGTGTGATACTGTCTGCTGAGGTGTGTATCTAATCCTATCCTGTGTGATACTGTGTGCTGAGCTGTGTATCTAATCCTCTCCTGTGTGATACTGTCTGCTGAGCTGTGTATCTAATCCTCTCCTGTGTGATACTGTCTGCTGAGCTGTGTATCTAATCCTCTCCTGTGTGATACTGTCTGCTGAGCAGTGTATCTAATCCTCTCCTGTGTGATACTGTCTGCTGAGCTGTGTATCTAATCCCCTCCTGTGTGATACTGTCTGCTGAGCTGTGTATCTAATCCTATCCTGTGTGATACTGTCTGCTGAGCTGTGTATCTAATCCTCTCCTGTGTGATACTGTCTGCTGAGCAGTGTATCTAATCCTCTCCTGTGTGATACTGTCTGCTGAGCAGTGTATCTAATCCTCTCCTGTGTGATACTGCCTGCTGAGCTGTGTATCTAATCCTCTCCTGTGTGATACTGTCTGCTGAGCTGTGTATCTAATCCTCTCCTGTGTGATACTGTCTGCTGAGCAGTGTATCTAATCCTCTCCTGTGTGATACTGTCTGCTGAGCAGTGTATCTAATCCTCTCCTGTGTGATACTGCCTGCTGAGCTGTGTATCTAATCCTCTCCTGTGTTATACTGTCTGCTGAGCTGTGTATTTAATCTGTGCTGTCCATCGAACTGGGTATCTACAATGGAATGCAAAAGTTTGTGCCCCTCTGGTTATAATTACTGTTATTGTAAACAGTTAAAACAAGTTGAAGATGAAATCATCTCTAAAAACCAGAAAGTTGCAGATGATACATTGCCTTTATATTATAGCGAAGAAGAAATATTTTCATCTTTTACATTTTTAAATTAACAAAAAAACAAAATAAGCCAATGCAAAAGTTTGTGCACCCTGCATGGTTAGTTCCTAGCAGCACCTTCTTTGCCAAGTATCACAGCTTGTAAATGCTTTTTATTTGCCAGTCAAGAGTGTTTCAATTCTCGTTTGAGCGATTTTCCTCCATTCTTCTTTGGCAACGTCTTCCAGTTCTGTGGGATTCCTGGCTCGTCTTGTATGCACTGCTCTTCCTTGAAGACGTCTTCCAGTTTGTGAGTTTCCTGGCTCTTCTTGCATTTACTGCTCTTCCTTGGAGACATCTTCTAGTTTTGTGAGATCCCTGGCTCGTCTTGCATGCACTGCTCTTCCTTGGAGATGTCTTCCAGTTCTGCGAGATTCCTGGCTCGTCTTGCATGCTTTCTCTTCCTTGGAGACATTTTCCACTTCTGTGAGATTCCTTGCTCGTCTTGCATGCGCTGCTCTTCCTTGGAGACGTCTTCCAGTTCTGTGAGATTCCTGGCTCGTCTTGCATGCACTGCTCTTCCTTGGAGACATCTTCCAGTTTGTGAGATTCCTGGCTCGTCTTGCATGCACTGCTCTTCCTTGGATATGTCTTCCAGTTCTGTAAGATCCCTGGCTTGTCTTGCTTGCACTGCTCATCCTTGGAGACATCTTCCAGTTCTCTGAGATTCCTGGCTCGTCTTACATGCACTGCTTCACCTTGGAGACGTCTTCCAGTTCTGTGAGATTCCTGGCTTGTCTTGCATGCATTGCTCTTTTGAGGTCTAGCCACATATTTTCATTGATGTTCAGATCAGGGGACTGTGAGGCCATTGTAAAACCTTCAGCTTGCACCTTTTGAGGTTGTCTATTGTGGATTTTGACGTGTGTTTAGGATCATTATCCATTTGTAGAAGCCATCCCCTTTTCTCCTGTTTTAAACTTTAGATTTTTACAGATGGTGTTATATTTGCATCAAGAATTTGTCGAAATTTCATTGAATCTGTTCTTCCCTCCACCCATGAAATGTTCCTGGTGCCATTGGCTGCAACACAATCGCAAAGCAAGATTGATCCACCCCCATGCTTAATGGTTGGCGAGATATTCTTTTCCTGAAATTCTGTGCACTCTCTCTTGTCACACATACCTTTGATCATTGTGGCCAAAATAATTCTATTTTAATCTCATCAGTCCACAGGACTTGTTTCCAAAATGTATCAGCCTTGTTTACATGTTCTTTTGTAGACTTCTGATGCTTAATTAAAGGGTCAGGATGCAGGAGAGGTTTTCTTCTGATAACTCTTCCATGAAGGCCATATTTGTGCAGGTGTCTCTGAACAGTAGAACAATGTACCACAACTCCAGGGTCTAACTCTTCCTGAAGGTCTTTTGCAGACAAGCAGGGGTGGTGATTTGCCTCTATAGCAATCCTACCAGCAGCTGTCACAGAAATATTGCTTAGTCCTCCAGACCTTATCTTGACCTCCACTGCTCCTGATAACTGCTACTTCTTAATTACATTTCAAACTGAGGAAAGGGCAAATTGAAAACCCTTTGCTTTGCTAACTTCTTTATAGCTTTTACCTGCTTTGTGGGCCTCCATCATTTTAATTTTCAGAGTGCTAGGCAGCTGCTTAGAAAAATGCATGGCTGCTGGTTTTTTGCACGAGTTTAGAGGAGGCTTTGTTTTATCCGGTATACAAGGAACGTTTTCCTCTCCCTGGAACAACGCAAACACAATATCACTACATAAGAACCCTGGAATCACAAAGTCCAAGTTGTTTCAAACATGGGGCCCTTAGCCGAAACAGGGTTATCCATCCCCTCGCCCCCAACAAAAGTCCTTAGAACAGGGACACAGTCACTAATGGGCAAAGCCCAGAGTTAGATGATGCAAAGTCCTTGAATGGGGGCAAACTCCTTCAGTCACACCAGCACTCTTAAGAAGCAGGAGAAAAGGGTGCAACAAAAAATACAGCCAAAAATAAAGTTCACCCTATAAGGCCCCCTTCACACGTCCGTGATACACGTGCGTGTTTGGTCCGTTTCCGTATATACCGGAGACACGGCCAAACGTGCACCAATGTTAATCTATGATTGTGGTCACACGTCCGTTATTTCATTATGTCCGTGTGTGCGTGTCCGTGATCCGTATGTGTGTGCGTTTGGCACGGATGCATGTCCGTTATCTGCACGGAGCACGCACACGTGGACACAATGAAAGTCTATGGGTATGTGCACACACGTTAGTAAACACATATGCATATACCTATAGTCCGTGTCCGTTTGGTGTTTTTATTTCTAGTGATGTCGGCCATTCTTTCTATTTCTGTGTATGTCCGTCAATCTCCCTGAGTCCGTCGGTCAGTCTCTCTGTCGGTCTCTCTGTCTGTCTGTCCCTCTCTCACAGTCTGTCGGTCAGTTTCCCCCCCTCTCTCATACTTACCGTTCCCCGATCTCCGGCGCAGCGCTGCACGGCATTCACACTGCTGCGGCGGCTTTTACTATTTTGAAAAAGCCGGCCGCCCATTAAACAATCTCCTATTCCCTGCTTTCCCCGCCCACCGGCGCCTATGATTGGTTACAGTGAGACACGCCCCCATGCTGAGTGACAGGTGTCACACTGCACCCAATCACAGCAGCCGGTGGGCGTGTCTATACTGTGCAGTAAAATAAATAAATAAATAATTAAAAAAAAACGGCGTGCGGTCCCCCCCAATTTTAATGCCAGCCAGATAAAGCCATACGGCTGAAGGCTGGTATTCTCAGGATGGGGAGCTCCACGTTATGGGGAGCCCCCCACCCTAACAATATCAGTCAGCAGCCGCCCAGAATTGCCGCATACATTAGATGCGACAGTTCTGGGACTGTACCCGGCTCTTCCCGATTTGCCCTGGTGCTTTGGCAAATCGGGGTAATAAGGAGTTATTGGCAGCCCATCTAATGTATGCGGCAATTCTGGGCGGCTGCTGACTGATATTGTTAGGGTGGGGGGCTCCCCATAACGTGGAGCTCCCCATCCTGAGAATACCAGCCTTCAGCCGTATGGCTTTATCTGGCTGGCATTAAAATTGGGGGGAACCGCACGCCGTTTTTTTTAAATTATTTATTTATTTATTTTACTGCACAGTATAGACACGCCCACCGGCTGCTGTGATTGGGTGCAGTGTGACACCTGTCACTCAGCGTGGGGGCGTGTCTCACTGTAACCAATCATAGGCGCCGGTGGGCGGGGAAAGCAGGGAATAGGAGATTGTTTAATGGGCGGCCGGCTTTTTCAAAATAGTAAAAGCCGCCGCAGCAGTGTGAATGCCGTGCAGCGCTGCGCCGGAGATCAAGGAACGGTGAGTATGAGAGAGGGGGGGACACTTCAGTCACTCGGGGGATTAGCGGTCACCGGTGAATCCTTCACAGGTGACCGCTAATCAGTACTCGACACAGACAGAGCCGCGGTATGAGGATGAAGTCGGGTGAAGTTCACCCGAGTTCATTCTCATCGCGCAACTCTGTCTGCTGTCAGCCGACATTTATAAACGACATTGTGCATCACACACACGGACATTACACACGGACATTACACGTACACATACACGTTAATTCCACACGCACACACGGACGTTCTGCACACAAACACGGCTTGCATACGCAATTCACACAGGTGCCACACGGACCATAAAAACGGACACAAAAACGGGACACGGACCCGAAAAACGGCCCGTAACACACGTGCGTGTTTTTCACGGACGTGTGAAGGGGGCCTAAGGCTCAGTCCAGGCCCATTTGGCCCTGAGTGAGAATAGAAACAGTCCATCTTCTATTTAACAGTCCACACAAGCGTCTTAAGGCTACAAGGGATTTCTCAAACAATCCCTTAACAAAGGCTCTCTGCCATTAAACTTGAGTCCCAAGGACCTGACTGGTTCCAGCTTTACATCTTTAGAAGGCCTCTCCTGAACTAGCTGCCCCCCTCATAACATGACCTCTCCTTCAGGAGGCCCGGTATAGCAAGAAAAAACTGGAGGGAAAAACAGGTTTTTTGCCGCGCTGAAAACCAAGAACATCAATGTCATAAAATGTTTTTTTTTATTTAAATACTTCCAACGCGTTTCAGAGACTCATCTGTCTCCTTCCTCAGGGAAAAAAGAACTTTATCTAATTCTATCATGTGTGATACTACCTACAGAGCCATGTATCTACTTCTATGATACTATCTACAGAGCCATGTATCTACTTCTATGATACTATCTACAGAGCCATGTATCTACTTCTATGATACTATCTACAGAGCCATGTATCTACTTCTATGATACTACCTACAGAGCCGTGTATCTACTTCTATGATACTACCTACAGAGCCGTGTATCTACTTCTATGATACTATCTACAGAGCCATGTATCTACTTCTATGATACTATCTACAGAGCCATGTATCTACTTCTATGATACTATCTACAGAGCCATGTATCTACTTCTATGATACTATCTACAGAGCCGTGTATCTACTTCTATGATACTAGCTACAGAGCCATGTATCTACTTCTATGATACTATCTACAGAGCCATGTATCTACTTCTATGATACTATCTACAGAGCCATGTATCTACTTCTATGATACTATCTACAGAGCCGTGTATCTACTTCTATGATACTACCTACAGAGCCATGTATCTACTTCTATGATACTACCTACAGAGCCGTGTATCTACTTCTATGATACTACCTACAGAGCCGTGTATCTACTTCTATGATACTACCTACAGAGCCATGTATCTACTTCTATGATACTACCTACAGAGCCGTGTATCTACTTCTATGATACTACCTACAGAGCCGTGTATCTAATTCTGTCTTGTGTGAATCTGACTGCTGAGCTTCTGTATCTAAACCGATTCTGTGTGATACTTACATACAACCTGTAGGTATATCCTCCCGGTATATGATCCATGTGGGAAGGTGGTGAAGACGCAGCAGTACTGGCCGGTATCGTTCCTGTTGACATCTGATATGACAATCCCATAATCAGTTGCTAGAGACACGCGATCTGAGAACTCCGGCTGCACCATTCCCACCGTGTCATGGTAGTTCACATGATATGCGATGTGCACATTGTTGCAGAAGTTCCAGTTGACTTGGACCACTGTGGTGTCCTGTACAAGGAGCTGACACTTCAGGGTGACGCTGCTGCCGTCTGTAGCCGTTATATTCTGTGCTCTGAGGAACGTTTCTGCCACAGCAACTAAACAGATAATGACAATCTGTTAGCAGAATATTCTAGGATGATCCGATGCCCCTCAACTCACCACAGAACAGAGTCATCATTACCTGCCTACTCATAGAGAAAGCCTGAGAGTCCTCATTACCTGCCTACTCATAGAGAAAGCCTGAGAGTCCTCATTACCTGCCTACTCATAGAGAAAGCCTGAGAGTCCTCATTACCTGCCTACTCATAGAGAAAGCCTGAGAGTCCTCATTCCCTGCTACTCATAGAGAAAGCCTGAGAGTCCTCACTCTCCTCATTACTAATAGAGAAAGCCTGAGAGTCCTCACTCCCTGCCTACTCATAGAGAAAGCCTGAGAGTCCTCATTACCTGCCTACTCATAGAGAAAGCCTGAGAGTCCTCAATCCCTGCCTACTCATAGAGAAAGCCTGAGAGTCCTCATTACCTGCCTACTCATAGAGAAAGCCTGAGAGTCCTCATTACCTGCCTACTCATAGAGAAAGCCTGAGAGTCCTCACTCCCTGCCTACTCATAGAGAAAGCCTGAGAGTCCTCATTACCTGCCTACTCATAGAGAAAGCCTGAGAGTCCTCACTCCCTGCCTACTCATAGAGAAAGCCTGTGAGTCCTCACTCTCCTCATTACTAATAGAGAAAGCCTGAGAGTCCTCACTCCCTGCCTACTAATAGAGAAAGTCTGTGAGTCCTCATTCCCTGCCTACTAATAGAGAAAGCCTGAGAGTCCTCATTCTCTGCCTAGTAATAGAGAAAGCCTGTGAGTCCTCATTCCCTGCCTACTAATAGAGAAAGCCTGAGAATCCTCATTCCCTGCCTAGTAATAGAGAAAGCCTGTGAGTCCTCATTCCCTGCCTACTAATAGAGAAAGTCTGTGAGTCCTCATTAACTGCCTACTAATAGAGAAAGCCTGAGAGTCCTCATTCTCTGCCTAGTAATAGAGAAAGCCTGTGAGTCCTCAATCCCTGCCTACTAATGGAGAAAGTCTGTGAGTCCTCATTCCCTGCCTACTAATAGAGAAAGCCTGAGAGTCCTCAATCCCTGCCTACTAATAGAGAAAGCCTGAGAGTCCTCATTCCCTGCCTACTAATAGAGAAAGCCTGTGAGTCCTCACTCCTCTCCTTACTAATTGAGAAAACCTGAGAGTCATCACTCCCTGCCTACTAATAAAGCCTGAGAGTCATCACTCCCTGCCAATAATAGAGAAAGCCTGTTAGTCCTCATTTCCTGCCTACTAATAGAGAAAGCCTGTGAGTCCTCATTCCCTGTCTACTAATAGAGAAAGCCTGTGAGTCCTCATTCCCTGCCTACTAATAGAGAAAGCCTGAGAGTCCTCATTCCCTGCCGCCTACTAATAGAGAAAGCCTGAGAGTCCTCATTCCCTGCCTACTAATAGAGAAAGCCTGAGAGTCCTCATTCCCTGCCTACTAATAGAGAAAGCCTGTGAGTCCTCACTCCTCTCCTTACTAATTGAGAAAACCTGAGAGTCATCACTCCCTGCCTACTACTAAAGTCTGAGAGTCATCACTCCCTGCCTACTAATAAAACCTGAGAGTCATCACTCCCTGCCTACTAATAAAACCTGAGAGTCATCACTCCCTGCCTACTAATAGAGCCTGAGAGTCATCACTCCCTGCCTACTAATAAAGCCTGAGAGTCATCACTCCCTGCCTACTAATAAAACCTGAGAGTCATCACTCCCTGCCTACTAATAGAGCCTGAGAGTCATCACTCCCTGCCTACTAATAAAGCCTGAGAGTCATCACTCCCTGCCTACTAATAAAACCTGAGAGTCATCACTCCCTGCCTACTAATAAAGCCTGAGAGTCATCACTCCCTGCCTTCTAATAAAGCCTGAGAGTCATCCCTCCCTGCCTACTAATAAAGCCTGAGAGTCATCACTCCCTGCCTACTAATAAAGCCTGAGAGTCATCACTCCCTGCCTACTAATAAAGCCTGAGAGTCATCACTCCCTGCCTACTAATAAAGCCTGAGAGTCATCACTCCCTGCCTACTAATAAAGCCTGAGAGTCATCACTCCCTGCCTACTAATAAAGCCTGAGAGTCATCACTCCCTGCATACTAATAAAGCCTTAGAGTCATCACTCCCTGCCTACTAATAAAGCCTGAGAGTCATCACTCCCTGCCTACTAATAAAGCCTGAGAGTCATCACTCCCTGCCTACTAATAAAGCCTTAGAGTCATCACTCCCTGCCTACTAATAAAGCCTGAGAGTCATCACTCCCTGCCTACTAATAAAGCCTGAGAGTCATCACTCCCTGCCTACTAATAAAGGCTGAGAGTCATCACTCCCTGCCTACTAATAAAGCCTGTGAGTCCTCACTCCCTGCCTACTAATAGAAAAAAGCCTGTGAGTCCTCATTCCCTGCCTACTAATAAAGCCTTAGAGTCATCACTCCCTGCCTACTAATAAAGCCTGAGAGTCATCACTCCCTGCCTACTAATAAAGCCTGAGAGTCATCACTCCCTGCCTACTAATAAAGGCTGAGAGTCATTACTCCCTGCCTACTAATAAAGCCTTAGAGTCATCACTCCCTGCCTACTAATAAAGCCTGTGAGTCCTCACTCCCTGCCTACTATTAGAGAAAGCCTGTGAGTCCTCATTCCCTGCCTACTATTAGAGAAAGCCTGTGAGTCCTCATTCCCTGCCTACTATTAGAGAAAGCCTGAGAGTCCTTAATCCCTTCTTACTAATAGAGAAAGCCTGTGAGTCCTTAATCCCTTCTTACTAATAGAGAAAGCCTGTGAGTCCTCATTCCCTGCCTACTAATAGAGAAAGCCTGTGAGTCCTCATTCCCTGCCTACTAATAGAGAAAGCCTGAGAGTCCTTAATCCCTTCTTACTAATAGAGAAAGCCTGTGAGTCCTCATTCCCTGCCTACTGTTAGAGAAAGCCTGTGAGTCCTTAATCCCTTCTTACTAATAGAGAAATCACAATCTTTTATTACATAGTGTCCTCTCTCATTATGAATAGCTCCATCCCTTACTACATAGTATACTCTCTTCTTATGTATATCGTGTCCCTTATCAGTTTGTGTCCTCTGTTATTATGCATTGTTCTGTCCTTTTATACATAGTGTCCTTTGTTGTTATGCATAGCGGCCCTTACTGCACAGTGGCCCGTACTTCTCCTATTATACTGTATATAGCACCATCCCTTATTACACAGTGTCCTCTCTTATAGTAACATTCTTTATTACACAGTGTCCTCTCTTATAGTAACATTCTTTATTACACAGTGTCCTCTCTTATAGTAACATTCTTTATTACACAGTGTCCTCTCTTATAGTAACATTCTTTATTACATAGTGTCCTCTATTTTTGCGACATTTCTTATTACATATTGTTCTCCCTTATAATGTATTGCATTACTCATTTGTATAGTGTCTTCGTCTTCACTAATTATACATTATGTTGTCCCATATTATATCTATGTTTAGTGCCATCCCTTATTACACAGTGGTTGTCTCTTATGTATAGCGCTGTCCATTATTACATTGTCTTATCTTATAATGTACAGAGCTACCTCTTCTTATATAGTGAACTTTCTTATTATAGCTCCATCTGTTACGACATGGTGTTCTCCCTTATGTATAGTGCCATAGCTTATTACATAGCTTCCTCCCTTATTATATATAATGCTATCCATTATTACATAGGTTCCTTTCTTATTATGTGTAACACCATCCCTGACTACATAGCGTTTATCTCTTATGTGTAGCGCCATCCATTATCATATAGTGTTTTCTCTTAGTATATACAACGCTGTCACGATTCCTCTGTGCAGAGCATTGTGCACACAGGTGATGTTCTGCCACACCTTCCTGATCTACAGAGCCGGCAGTGACATTATTCCTCTGTGCAGAGCATTGTGCACACAGGTGATGTTCTGCCACACCTTCCTGATCTACAGAGCCGGCAGTGACATTATTCCTCTGTGCAGAGCATTGTGCACACAGGTGATGCTCTGCCACACCTTCCTGATCTACAGAGCCGGCAGTGACATTATTCCTCTGTGCAGAGCATTGTGCACACAGGTGATGCTCTGCCACACCTTCCTGATCTACAGAGCCGGCAGTGACATTATTCCTCTGTGCAGAGCATTGTGCACACAGGTGATGCTCTGCCACACCTTCCTGATCTACAGAGCCGGCAGTGACATTATTCCTCTGTGCAGAGCATCTTGCACACAGGTGATGTTCTGCCACACCTTCCTGATCTACAGAGCCGGCAGTGACATTATTCCTCTGTGCAGAGCATTGTGCACACAGGTGATGCTCTGCCACACCTTCCTGATCTACAGAGCCGGCAGTGACATTATTCCTCTGTGCAGAGCATTGTGCACACAGGTGATGCTCTGCCACACCTTCCTGATCTACAGAGCCAGCAGTGACATTATTCCTCTGTGCAGAGCATTGTGCACACAGGTGATGCTCTGCTGCGCCTTCCTGATCTACAGAGCCAGCAGTGACATTATTCCTCTGTGCAGAGCATTGTGCACACAGGTGATGCTCTGCCACACCTTCCTGATCTACAGAGCCGGCAGTGACATTATTCCTCTGTGCAGAGCATTGTGCACACAGGTGATGCTCTGCCACACCTTCCTGATCTACAGAGCCAGCAGTGACATTATTCCTCTGTGCAGAGCATTGTGCACACAGGTGAGGCTCTGCCACACCTTCCTGATCTACAGAGCCGGCAGTGACATTATTCCTCTGTGCAGAGCATTGTGCACACAGGTGATGCTCTGCCACACCTTCCTGATCTACAGAGCCAGCAGTGACATTATTCCTCTGTGCAGAGCATTGTGCACACAGGTGATGCTCTGCCACACCTTCCTGATCTACAGAGCCGGCAGTGACATTATTCCTCTGTGCAGAGCATTGTGCACACAGGTGATGCTCTGCCACACCTTCCTGATCTACAGAGCCAGCAGTGACATTATTCCTCTGTGCAGAGCATTGTGCACACAGGTGATGCTCTGCCACACCTTCCTGATCTACAGAGCCGGCAGTGACACTATTCCTCTGTGCAGAGCATTGTGCACACAGGTGATGCTCTGCCACACCTTCCTGATCTACACAGCCAGCAGTGACATTATTCCTCTGTGCAGAGCATTGTGCACACAGGTGATGCTCTGCCACACCTTCCTGATCTACAGAGCCGACAGTGACATTATTCCTCTGTGCAGAGCATTGTGCACACAGGTGATGCTCTGCCACACCTTCCTGATCTACAGAGCCAGCAGTGACATTATTCCTCTGTGCAGAGCATTGTGCACACAGGTGATGCTCTGCCACACCTTCCTGATCTACAGAGCCGGCAGTGACATTATTCCTCTGTGCAGAGCATTGTGCACACAGGTGATGCTCTGCCACACCTTCCTGATCTACAGAGCCGGCAGTGACATTATTCCTCTGTGCAGAGCATTGTGCACACAGGTGATGCTCTGCCACACCTTCCTGATCTACAGAGCCAGCAGTGACATTATTCCTCTGTGCAGAGCATTGTGCACACAGCCGGTGATGCTCTGCCACACCTTCCTGATCTACAGAGCCAGCAGTGACATTATTCCTCTGTGCAGAGCATTGTGCACACAGGTGATGCTCTGCCACACCTTCCTGATCTACAGAGCCGGCAGTGACATTATTCCTCTGTGCAGAGCATTGTGCACACAGGTGATGCTCTGCCACACCTTCCTGATCTACAGAGCCGGCAGTGACATTATTCCTCTGTGCAGAGCATTGTGCACACAGGTGATGCTCTGCCACACCTTCCTGATCTACAGAGCCGGCAGTGACATTATTCCTCTGTGCAGAGCATTGTGCACACAGGTGATGCTCTGCCACACCTTCCTGATCTACAGAGCCAGCAGTGACATTATTCCTCTGTGCAGAGCATTGTGCACACAGGTGATGCTCTGCCACACCTTCCTGATCTACAGAGCCGGCAGTGACATTATTCCTCTGTGCAGAGCATTGTGCACACAGGTGATGCTCTGCCACACCTTCCTGATCTACAGAGCCGGCAGTGACATTATTCCTCTGTGCAGAGCATTGTGCACACAGGTGATGCTCTGCCACACCTTCCTGATCTACAGAGCCGGCAGTGACATTATTCCTCTGTGCAGAGCATTGTGCACACAGGTGATGCTCTGCCACACCTTCCTGATCTACAGAGCCGGCAGTGACATTATTCCTCTGTGCAGAGCATTGTGCACACAGGTGATGCTCTGCCACACCTTCCTGATCTACAGAGCCAGCAGTGACATTATTCCTCTGTGCAGAGCATTGTGCACACAGGTGATGCTCTGCCACACCTTCCTGATCTACAGAGCCGGCAGTGACATTATTCCTCTGTGCAGAGCATTGTGCACACAGGTGATGTTCTGCCACACCTTCCTGATCTACAGAGCCGGCAGTGACATTATTCCTCTGTGCAGAGCATTGTGCACACAGGTGATGCTCTGCCACACCTTCCTGATCTACACAGCCAGCAGTGACATTATTCCTCTGTGCAGAGCATTGTGCACACAGGTGATGCTCTGCCACACCTTCCTGATCTACAGAGCCAGCAGTGACATTATTCCTCTGTGCAGAGCATTGTGCACACAGGTGATGCTCTGCCACACCTTCCTGATCTACAGAGCCGGCAGTGACATTATTCCTCTGTGCAGAGCATCTTGCACACAGGTGATGTTCTGCTGTGCCTTCCTGATCTACAGAGCCGGCAGTGACATTATTCCTCTGTGCAGAGCATTGTGCACACAGGTGATGCTCTGCTGCGCCTTCCTGATCTACAGAGCCAGCAGTGACATTATTCCTCTGTGCAGAGCATTGTGCACACAGGTGATGCTCTGCCGCACCTTCCTGATCTACAGAGCCAGCAGTGACATTATTCCTCTGTGCAGAGCATTGTGCACACAGGTGATGCTCTGCCACACCTTCCTGATCTACAGAGCCGGCAGTGACATTATTCCTCTGTGCAGAGCATCTTGCACACAGGTGATGTTCTGCTGTGCCTTCCTGATCTACAGAGCCGGCAGTGACATTATTCCTCTGTGCAGAGCATTGTGCACACAGGTGATGCTCTGCCACACCTTCCTGATCTACAGAGCCGGCAGTGACATTATTCCTCTGTGCAGAGCATTGTGCACACAGGTGATGCTCTGCCACACCTTCCTGATCTACAGAGCCGGCAGTGACATTATTCCTCTGTGCAGAGCATTGTGCACACAGGTGATGCTCTGCTGCGCCTTCCTGATCTACAGAGCCGGCAGTGACATTATTCCTCTGTGCAGAGCATTGTGCACACAGGTGATGCTCTGCCACACCTTCCTGATCTACAGAGCCAGCAGTGACATTATTCCTCTGTGCAGAGCATTGTGCACACAGGTGATGCTCTGCCACGCCTTCCTGATCTACAGAGCCGGCAGTGACATTATTCCTCTGTGCAGAGCATTGTGCACACAGGTGATGCTCTGCTGCACCTTCCTGATCTACAGAGCCAGCAGTGACATTATTCCTCTGTGCAGAGCATCTTGCACACAGGTGATGTTCTGCTGTGCCTTCCTGATCTACAGAGCCGGCAGTGACATTATTCCTCTGTGCAGAGCATTGTGCACACAGGTGATGCTCTGCCACACCTTCCTGATCTACAGAGCCGGCAGTGACATTATTCCTCTGTGCAGAGCATTGTGCACACAGGTGATGCTCTGCCACACCTTCCTGATCTACAGAGCCGGCTGTGACATTATTCCTCTGTGCAGAGCATTGTGCACACAGGTGATGCTCTGCCACACCTTCCTGATCTACAGAGCCAGCAGTGACATTATTCCTCTGTGCAGAGCATTGTGCACACAGGTGATGCTCTGCCACACCTTCCTGATCTACAGAGCCGGCAGTGACATTATTCCTCTGTGCAGAGCATTGTGCACACAGGTGATGCTCTGCCACACCTTCCTGATCTACAGAGCCGGCTGTGACATTATTCCTCTGTGCAGAGCATTGTGCACACAGGTGATGCTCTGCCACACCTTCCTGATCTACAGAGCCGGCAGTGACATTATTCCTCTGTGCAGAGCATTGTGCACACAGGTGATGCTCTGCCACACCTTCCTGATCTACAGAGCCGGCAGTGACATTATTCCTCTGTGCAGAGCATTGTGCACACAGGTGATGCTCTGCCACACCTTCCTGATCTACAGAGCCGGCAGTGACATTATTCCTCTGTGCAGAGCATTGTGCACACAGGTGATGCTCTGCCACACCTTCCTGATCTACAGAGCCGACAGTGACATTATTCCTCTGTGCAGAGCATTGTGCACACAGGTGATGTTCTGCTGTGCCTTCCTGATCTACAGAGCCGGCAGTGACATTATTCCTCTGTGCAGAGCATTGTGCACACAGGTGATGTTCTGCTGTGCCTTCCTGATCTACAGAGCCGGCAGTGACGTGTTACCTTTGTGCAGAGCATCTTGCATTTGGAGATGCTCTGCTGTGTTTCTTTGAGCACTAGCTTACAGATTGATTGACAGCGCAGGATTCCATGCAGGTTCTGGGAGATGCTGATTACTCAGCTGTTCCACCTTCCTGGTAATTGCTCTGTTTCATTACTGAGCATGCTCTCCCAGAACCTCACCAGTCGTAGTCTCTGGTTCTGCAGTTGTACTCTCTGGTTTTGCAGTTGTGCTCTTGGCTTGTGTTTATGCTTATGTTCTGATCTAATTTTCTTGACCCACGGACTGTTGTTTGACTCCACTCTGCACGCTCCCTGTTCTTGTTGTTACCTTCTGGCTTCTGACCTCGGGCCGTTACCTGACCACGTCTCTGTCTGCTCCCTGTATCATATACGTACTCTCGTCGAATTCTGACCCTCGGCCTGTGACCTGACTGCGCTTCTGTTTACTAAGTGTCCTGACATGTCCTCTTGTTACCTGATCCCGGCTTCTCGGATTACCCTTCCATCTATACTATCCGCAAGTAGTGACGAGCATCACAAACGCTGTTCATTATTACCAATTGTCTTCTCTTATTAATCGTAAGCTTTATCTCTTATTACAAAGTGTCCCCCTTTATTACAGCGCCATCCTGCAGTATTCGCTCTTATTATGTATAGTGTAGTCTCCTCTTATGTGTAGCGCCTTCACTTATTACATACATAGTGTCTTCTCTTATAGGGACATCCCTATAATATCCTATAGCGTCATCCCTTATTACATAGTGTCCTGTCTTATTACACTGTGTGCACAATTATTAGGCAAGTGAGGATTTTGACCATAATATTATTTTTATGTAGAGTTTCCACCCCCCGCACTGTATAAATGTGAACCCTTATTAGATTAAGTAGATCAGGATCTATGTATTTATGTAATGAGGAAGGATGTGGATCTAAATATATCAAAACCCTTTATAACGTTATGTATAATTATGGTCCCCAAAAAGTTGTAACTGACTCTGGAAAAAAAAACCCTCTTAAAGTGGATGCAGCATTCTTGAAATTGCTAATATATTGGGGTGTGATCACAGAAGCATCAGAACGTTTGTGGCAAATAGTCATCAAACATGAAGCGACCGGGAAGCCATTATCCTCTATGTTGTCATATTAGAGAATTACAAGGTGTTCAGTTCTCAGAGACGTGACCAAGACTGAAACCGGCCACCACTGAGCGAGACACAGAGATGGGAACATCAAGACCGGGCCAAGAAATATCTGAAGACAGATTGATCACAGGTTTTATGGACTGATGAGAAGAAGCAGTTGGATGAGTCCAAGGGGGGATCAGAACCGGGCACAGACCTGCAGTTTCCACTTCATGCCTTCGAGCTGGAGATCGGGTCTTGCTATGGGCCGGGATTACCACAGAGGAACCGGTTTCACCTTTTCAGGTTGAAGATGGACTCAAAATCACCTCTCAAACCTCCTTCCGATTTGTAGAAGACACTTCTCCCGAGCATGATACAGAAAACAGTCTGCATCTCTGAAGGACGAGGCTCCATCACAGCATCAGAGGCTTCACTGGTCGAGGCCAGGATCGACCATAAATAATGACCCGGCCTCTTCCTCACCAGACCTAAACCCTCCCGAGAACTTGTGGCCTTTCTTACACGGGAGATTTCTGGTGGAGAACAGACCCCTCTCTGCGAAGTGTCTACAGCTGTCTGCGGATAGACTCCAGGGATGGAGCTTGTAATTGGTATTTAAAAGTCGGGCAGCCATATATATATATATATATATATATATGTATATATATATGTATATATACACACTATATATTACTATACAGCATATACTGTATATATTATATATTACTATATATACTGTATATATTATATATTACTATATATACTGTATATATTATATATTACTATATATACTGTATATATTATATATTACTATATATACTGTATATATTATATATTACTATATATACTGTATATATTATATATTACTATATATACGGTATATATTATATATTACTATATATACTGTATATATTATATATTACTATATATACGGTATATATTATATATTACTATATATACTGTATATATTATATATTACTATATATACTGTATATATTATATATTACTATATTGGTCCCTGATGTTTTTGAATTTTGTACATTTTGAGCTGTTCAGTTATTATTCTCACGGTAACAGATAAAAATAAACAATTCAGAAGGAACATTTCTGCTTTTTATTTAGTTTCCCAATAATTTTGCTCACATTTATATTCTAAAGAAATACATAACCGCACTGTCAATTTTTTTTTACTTGGTATTAACCTTTTGGATTGATAGATACTAGTTTTTCAATAATAAAATAAATCATACACAATGCAAATTGCCTAATAATTGTGCACACAGTGGATGTATAATGTCCTGCTTTATTATGTGTAGAATTCTCCATCTGTACATTGTGTCCTTATTACATATAATGTTCTGCTTTATTATGGAATCAATGGTGCTCTATAAATAAATAATAATAATATTATGCGTAGAATTCTCCGTCTGTACATAGTGTCCTCCCTTATTACGTATAATGTCCTGCTTTATTATGCATAGAATTCTCCATCTGTACATAGTGTCCTCCCTTATTACGTATAATGTCCTGCTTCATTATTTGTAGAATTCCCAGTCTGTACATAGTGTCCTCCCTTATTATGTATAATGTCCTGCTTTATTATGTGTCGAATTCTCCATCTGTACATTGTGTCCTCCCTTATTACGTATAATGTCCTGCTTTATTATGTGTAGAATTCCCAGTCTGTACATAGTGTCCTCCCTTATTATGTATAATGTCCTACTTTATTATGCATAGAATTCTCCATCTTTACATAGTGTCCTCCCTTATTATGTATAATGTCCTGCTTTATTATGTGTAGAATTCCCAGTCTGTACATAGTGTCCTCCCTTATTATGTATAATGTCCTACTTTATTATGCATAGAATTCTCCATCTTTACATAGTGTCCTCCCTTATTATGTATAATGTCCTGCTTCGTTAAGTGTAGAATTCCCAGTCTGTACATAATGTCCTCCCTTATTATGTATAATGTCCTACTTTATTATGCAGAGAAATTCTCCATCTGTACATAGTGTCCTCCATTATCATGTATAATGTCCTGCTTTATTATGTGTAGAATTCTCCGTCTGTACATAGTGTCCTCCCTTATTATATATAATGTCCTGCTTTATTATGCATAGAATTCTCCATCTGTACATAGTGTCATCCCTTATTACGTATAATGTCCTGCTTCATTATTTGTAGAATTCCCAATCTATACATAGTGTCCTCCCTTATTATGTATAATGTCCTGCTTTATTATGTGTCGAATTCTCCATCTGTACATTGTGTCCTCCCTTATTACGTATAATGTCCTGCTTTATTATGTGTAGAATTCCCAGTCTGTACATAGTGTCCTCCCTTATTACGTATAATGTCCTGCTTTATTATGCGCAGAATTCTCCGTCTGTACATAGTGTCCTCCCTTATTATGTATAATGTCCTGCTTCATTATGCGTAGAATTCTCCATCTGTACATAGTGTCCTCCCTTAATATGCATAATATCCTGCTTTATTATGTGTAGAATTCTCCGTCTGTACATAGTATCCTCCCTTATTACGTATAATGTCCTTCTTTATTATGCTTAGAATTCTCCGTCTGTACATAGTGTCCTCCCTTATTACGTATAATGTCCTGCTTTATTATGCGTAGAATTCTCCGTCTGTACATAGTGTCCTCCCTTATTATGTATAATGTCCTGCTTTATTTTGCTTAGAATTCTCTGTCTGTACATAGTGTCCTCCCTTATTACGTATAATGTCCTGCTTTATTATGCGTAGAATTCTCCGTCTGTACATAGTGTCCTCCCTTATTATGTATAATGTCCTGCTTTATTTTGCTTAGAATTCTCTGTCTGTACATAGTGTCCTCCCTTATTATGTATAATGTCCTGCTTTATTATGCGCAGAATTCTCCGTCTGTACAGTGTCCTCCCTTATTACGTATAATGTCCTTCTTTATTATGCTTAGAATTCTCCGTCTGTACATAGTGTCCTCCCTTATTACGTATAATGTCCTTCTTTATTATGCTTAGAATTCTCCGTCTGTACATAGTGTCCTCCCTTATTACGTATAATGTCCTGCTTTATTATGTGTAGAATTCTCCGTCTGTACATAGTGTCCTCCCTTATTATGTATAATGTCCTGCTTTATTTTGCTTAGAATTCTCTGTCTGTACATAGTGTCCTCCCTTATTATGTATAATGTCCTGCTTTATTATGCGTAGAATTCTCCGTCTGTACATAGTGTCCTCCCTTATTACGTATAATGTCCTGCTTTATTATGCATAGAATTCTCCGTCTGTACATAGTGTCCTCCCTTATTATGTATAATGTCCTGCTTTGCTATACGTAGAATTCTTCGTCTGTACATAGTGTCCTCCCTTATTATGTATAATGTCCTGCTTTATTATGCGCAGAATTCTCCGTCTGTACATAGTGTCCTCCCTTATTATGTATAATGTCCTGCTTCATTATGTGTAGAATTCTCCATCTGTACATAGTGTCCTCCCTTATTATGTATAGCTCTGTAAGGCCTTTCTTCACAACCTATTGTTGTTTACTAATTACAGTATACACTAGGACACCTGTGTGGTCATTAATGATTCCCATAATGTGATATGTCACCTAACATCTCCATACCAATACACAATCTAAACTGCCAACCCCTGCCAAGTTTTGGCTTAGGAATACTGACGGAATACTGAATGTGTGAACGTGGCCTTATAGAGAGAAAGCCTTGGAGTAGTGCATCCTTATACTCATGATTCAATTAGCAAAATTCGATAGGGCATAAGAGCGCACTAGTGCACGGATCAGAGAACTCACGAGCTGTTACAGACCCGGCTCCGATCCTTAAAAATCTTAACATATTTGGTATTGTGGCGTGCGTCACTGTTCAAACTAATAGAATATCATCATATTTATCTCATATAATAAATGCCGAGGCAAAAAAATAATAGAAATGACAGAAACGCTGTTTTTTTATCACTTTACCACCAAAAAAAGTTTTTAAAAGTTCAGATAAGTCATAGGGACCCACAATGGTTGTGAAAAAAAACAGTTTGTACCACGTAAAAAAAAAGCCCTTATACAACTCTATCAACAGAAAATGTCATAGAAGGCGAGGAGAAAAGAATCATAAAGCAAACAGGAGCCCAATGGGTCAACCAAGGGCCCGCAGAAGCCTGGATCTACCGGACACATCCCGTTTACTTATATACTGCCAGACATTGGAGCTTCTGTAAGACGTAAACATCAGAAGATGCAGACAACATTCATTGCCGGCAAGCAGAGCTCCTGAACTGCTAGAATTGATTTAGATAAACCCTGGTAATATTGGGACTCACCGGTGATGGAGAGGAGGAAAACAACCATGGGCAGAGCACAGTCCCTGGGATGAGCCGTCATTGTGAATAGTGCAGGGGCCCGGGGTCCTCACCATCAGATGCAAGAGATGTGAGCGGAGGAAGTCACTGTGTCCAGACTACACAGAGGAGGAAACGTATAAACCACACGTGAAGGGCTGTGGGGGAGACTGCTGCTGTTTACAGGTTAGTGTTCACAGGGTGTGAATATTTACACAAGACCTAAAGAATCAGCATGCTGCATTGCCTTCATTGGGGTCTGACCCCCTCACCGGTCAGGGGTGCAAATCTCCAGGGGCACACAGTTCAAAGTCAAGTGCAACCATTGTTTAAAGAAAGTAATCACGTATCCAACAGTCGGACCCCCAATGATCACCAATCCCTAAGGGGCTCCAGAGAAAGCAAGTCCCAAGAATAGTGGTTGGCCCACCAAAAAGCCCACCTATCCTTGTGGTGATATAGGTGATAACTTCTTCCTATAGGAATACCCCTTTGAGCGTCAGAATGATGGGTCTATAGTCAATATATATGAACCATTGAGGAGGAGGAAACTGTAGAAGAGGTGGGTGCAAACACTCAGGTAGATGTAGGAGGGGGAATACCCCTAAATGATGTTTGCTGAGGTCAGAGCTTCTGGTGGGAGAAACCTCTGCCCCGTTGGGGTGCGAGGACAATTGGGAGCAGCGTTGCTGGTAGAGATCTGACGGGATGTTGAGGGAATTCTCAAGTATTCGATGTCTCAGGTTTGGGGCTCTGTAGTCCTCCAGATGGGGAATACACAATACATGAGTGTCATCCTTACACGTGTTGTGGTCTTCAGACCATTCGCGCCTCCAGAAGGTCGTCAGTGTCCTCTATATGAAGAGTGCATGTGAAGGTAAGACACCAAAAATTGGGATGCTTTGGCATTTCTTCCCACCACCGATGCAGGACTGAAGCAGCCCATACATAAGAGGCAAGGTGCTGTGTGATCGGTGCAGGTGCCCCACATTCACAGATAGGGTGAGGTAGACTACCATCCACCCTCATGGGCGCTACTCAAGTCACCTGACCACAGGCCTCCGCGATCCCGAGAACATCGTCACTTTCAGTGAAGCTCGGGGTCGGCCGGTGCGGAGTCCACGGGGAGGACTCAGGTGAGGATGACAAATATTGATATTTTCACAGAATCCAAGCCAGAGGGCTTATCTGTCATTGTGACTTTTTTCCTCTTTACCACTTTTACCATTTGGGTTAATTAATTTTGTAATTTGATAGATCAAACTTTACTGACGCCAAATAGGCTCATTTTTCTTTCCTTACTGTTAAAGCAGCGATCAGTGAAAGAAGGGCTCTGATCAGAGGAGTGTAACGGGGTGCCAGGGGTGCCTCGGGGCTTGTAGTCGTGGCCCCTTTTTCTATCAGGCTTACCCCCGGCTCCGCCGTCACTTTTGGGACAGGGGATTGTTCTGTGGGGCAGAGTGTGGTGGAAAAGAGCATACTATCAGCCGCAGGAAGACTCTTCAGGCAGGGATCAGATAAACCAAACGACATCTTTATTGCACAGAGTTTCACAGACAGCTCAATGCACGGATTTTGCAGCGCACGGTCACAATTCCTGTCCGGGGAAATCTTTCCTTGTTGTCTCCTCTAGTGGGGATGTGCCCGGCTACTCCACTTCACCTAGGCTCCCACTCCGGCTAACACAGACTGGACCCACACCAATTCTGCTTCACCCTTGAGGACACTTCTTCTCTTCTTCCCTTTTTTCTTTCTTTCTTTCTGCCCACTCAGCCCCTGGCTGTTCCTTCTCCCCCCCCATCCCCCCCCCCCCCCCCCCCCCCCCCGGAATCAACTGACTTCAACACACACACACTTCTCTCTCTAAGCTGCCGGCTCCTCCTCTCTCCTGCCCTGTTTCTATGGGGACAGCCGTCCCACCCGGGCTCTAGGTGAAAACCCACTGCACAGTAAAAACATGTTTATTAATAACATCAACAGTAACTACCCCAGAGTGAGGTATCTTCAGGGGGAAACTGCACCTCCTTGTAAGGGGTCTGCCCACCCCTTACATTCCTCCCCTCTTTAAGCCTAAGCCTCCCGGCAAGGCTCGAACCTGTAAAACACAATTTAGCAGCAAGGCAAACTTTGGATAAAACTTTAAAACCTTCATAAACAAAGTCAACCACTGAGCGCCCAAGTTCTGCGCCCGGAGTCCCTCCTGGGAGCTCCCGGTCTTTGAAGACAGTGTGCCCGGAGGCCGTTACAGCCTCCCGGTCTTGGCTGGTCTTCTGCCCGGAGGTTTTCACAACACTCCCGGTCTTAGTAGATAGGAGCACAAAACAACAAAGTCTTCTTTAACAACATGGAGGGAGCCCCTGGCTCAGTCCAGCATCAGGCTCCTTCCGGGCTCGTAGCTTGAACAGGTTGCAAACTGTGGAACTTCTCCGGCTCTTTTAACAATGCCGGTACTCAACATGAACAGTTCCATTACCTCCGGTCGTTACGGGTCACTCAGGATGGTAAGCGCGCTGCCATTCGGCCCGCTGAGCCCTCACATAATCAGAAAGGGACTGACCTGGCAAGCGGCGCAGCCTCCGGAACGGTTCGTAGTTGACGGGTGGTTCTGGCGCCTCTGTCTCCGGTTTTGCCTCCTTGACCCCCGACGGGGGTGACGGGGTCGCTGAACGGGACGGCTGGGGACTGCCCACGACGATCACCGGGTGTGTGACCAGATTCTGGTGAATTGCCAACACCGCCGGCGTTCCCTTCTCGGGGTCAGCACCCAGTCCTGTCTTGACTTCGGGCGATACCGCCAGCGTGGTTCTCGGCCGGGAGATATCAGCCAGCACCGGTCTCGGTTGAGTGCGTCTCCGGTATTGGCATTCCTCCCATTCGATTTCCTGTTGCCACTGTGCGGCCTCTTGTGTAGTGGGCCGCTCCGGTCCTCCTGGCACAGCCGGTAGGTTAAGGGTGAGTCCTTCCGCAGCCGCAGCCGCAGTCTGCTTCGGGCGTCCTCTGCCCAGGCTAGTCGCTACTAGTGCGGCTACCGCAGCTTGCTGTCTTCCTGGAGTCTCCATCTTGCTCGGAGTTAGCGTTTCTGGTAATGGCGTCGGGGTCAGTGGAGATGCTGGAGAAGGTGGAGGCGGGCCTTCTTTTCCCGCTCTTGGATACACTCCACCCCCAGTCTCGCACATCAAATCGACCCGGCCGCAGCGGTTCTTCTTTTTTTCTGAAACACCGCCCACTTCACATATCTTCCTCAGCATCCTGGGACCGGCACCTCCCCTCTTTGGGCGGAGTGCTCCGAACTTCTTTTTCGGCACCGGCCAGCCCCAGGCTCTTCTTTTGGCGCCAATTCTTCGCGCGCTTTCTGTGTCCTTGAAGACGACGGCCATCTTGCCGCCATCTTGTGCCCGGTCCAACGCCTTAGGCACTACTTCTTCTTCCCACCAAGGGATCGGGACTCTTCTCCAATAATCCGGATCCTGTGCCCTAGGCACCACTTGATCTCCGTCTTCTTGGGTCGGGACCCCTTGCATACAATTCGGATCCTGCGGACTACGCCACATGTAACGGGGTGCCAGGGGTGCCTCGGGGCTTGTAGTCGTGGCCCCTTTTTCTATCAGGCTTACCCCCGGCTCCGCCGTCACTTTTGGGACAGGGGATTGTTCTGTGGGGCAGAGTGTGGTGGAAAAGAGCATACTATCAGCCGCAGGAAGACTCTTCAGGCAGGGATCAGATAAACCAAACGACATCTTTATTGCACAGAGTTTCACAGACAGCTCAATGCACGGATTTTGCAGCGCACGGTCACAATTCCTGTCCGGGGAAATCTTTCCTTGTTGTCTCCTCTAGTGGGGATGTGCCCGGCTACTCCACTTCACCTAGGCTCCCACTCCGGCTAACACAGACTGGACCCACACCAATTCTGCTTCACCCTTGAGGACACTTCTTCTCTTCTTCCCTTCTTTCTTTCTTTCTTTCTGCCCACTCAGCTCCACACTCTGCCCCTGGCTGTTCCTTCTCCCCCGGAATCAACTGACTTCAACACACACACACTTCTCTCTCTAAGCTGCCGGCTCCTCCCCTCTCCTGCCCTGTTTCTATGGGGACAGCCGTCCCACCCGGGCTCTAGGGGAAAACCCACTGCACAGTAAAAACATGTTTATTAATAACATCAACAGTAACTACCCCAGAGTGAGGTATCTTCAGGGGGAAACTGCACCTCCTTGTAAGGGGTCTGCCCACCCCTTACAGGAGGCCAAAGGAGGACAGTTTGGGCTAAATGCAAAACGCTAAGGCCTCATTCACACAGCAGAAGTTTTGCATCAGTGTTTGTTGCCAAAGCCAGGAGGGAAACTCACAGAGAAAAACTATATTCGAAAGATCGACCCCTGCTCGGTATTTTGGAGACGCTCCTGGTTTTGACAAATACTGATAAAATGCGGAACTGTAAGTGCGGTACCTTGGAGAAAAACTTTATTCCTCCCTGAAGCCTCCAGCTTTCAGTCATACAGGTGTGCCCACAAAGCTACGATAACCTCACTACAGCTCATCAATGCATCAATACAAAGCTGGCTGCCAGTGAGTGCTGGGCAGGATTAGAGACACTGCTGACTGTGCGCCGAGTGGGGACCATAGCCGCGCTGCTGCACCTGTATGAATGAAAGCCGGTGTGTCCTGGGTGGAAAAAAGTGAATGTTCTCATGGGTGCCGCACTTTCAGTACAGCGACCGGACACCTTTATCCTGATGGCAGAGAGACTGAGTAAGAAGAGTCTGAAGACAGAAAGGAACACTGAGGAGACAGCCCGAGGGCAAGGAAAAATGAGGAGATCGAGGAGACTGCCCGAGAGCAGGTAGGAAAACTAAAGAGAGTAAGCCGACCAAGGGCAAAGAAGAACGGTGAGGAGACAGGCCGAGGGCAAAGAAGAACGGTGAGGAGACAGGCCGAGGGCAAAGAAGAACGGTGAGGAGACAGGCCGAGGGCAAGAACGGTGAGGAGATGGGCCGAGGGCAAAGAAGAACGATGAGGAGACAGGCCGAGGGTAAAGAAGAATGGTGAGGAGACAGGCCAATGGCAAAAAAGAACGGTGAGGAGACAGGCAGAGGGCAAAGAAGAACGGTGAGGAGACAGGCAGAGGGCAAAGAAGCCGACGGCAAAAAAGAACAGTGAAGAGACAAGCCGAGGGCAAAGAAGAACGGTGAGTAGATAGGCCGAGGGCAAAGAAGAATGTGAGGAGACAGGCCGAGGTCAAAGAAGAATGCTAGGAGACAGGCCGAGGGCAAAGAAGAATGTTAGGAGACAGGCCGAGGGCAAAGAAAGGTGAGAAGACAGGCCGAGGGCAAAGAAGAATGCTAGGAGACAGGCCGAGGTCAAAGAAGAATGTGAGGAGGCAGGCCGAGGGCAAAGAAGAACAGTGAGGAAACTAGCCGTCAGCAAAAAAGAACAGTGAGGAAACAAGCAGACGGCAAAAAAAAACAAACGGTGAGGAGCCAAGCCGAAGGCAAAGAAGAATGCGAGGAGACAGGCCAAGGGCAAAAAAGAATGGTGAGAAGACAGGCAGAGGGCAAACAAGAATGTGAGGAGGCAGGCAAAGGGAAAAGAAGAATGTGAGGAGACAGGCTGAGGGCAAAGAAGAATAGTGAGGAAACAAGCCAACGGCAAAAAAGAACAGTGAGGAAACAAGCAGACGGCAAAAAAAAACAAACAGTGAGGAGCCAAGCCGATAGCAAAGAAGAATGTGAGGAGACGGGCCAAGGGCAAAAAAGAATGTGAGGAGACAGGCTGAGGGCAAAGAAGAATGTGAGGAGACAGGCCGAGGGCAAAGAAGAATGTGAGGAGACAGGCCGAGGGCAAAGAAGAATGTGAGGAGACAGGCTGAGGGCAAAGAAGAATGTGAGGAGACAGGCCGAGGGCAAAGAAGAATGTGAGGAGACAGGCCAAGGGCAAAGAAGAATGTGAGGAGACAGGCCGAGGGCAAAGAAGAATGTGAGGAGACAGGCCGAGGGCAAAGAAGAATGTGAGGAGACAGGCCGAGGGCAAAGAAGAATGTGAGGAGACAGGCCGAGGGCAAAGAAGAATGTGAGGAGACAGGCCGAGGGCAAAGAAGAATGTGAGGAGACAGGCCGAGGGCAAACAAGAATGTGAGGAGACAGGCCGAGGGCAAAGAAGAATGTGAGGAGACAGGCCGATGGCAAACAAGAATGTGAGGAGACAGGCCGAGGGCAAAGAAGAAGGGTGAGGAGTCAGCCCGAGGGCAAAGAAGAATGTGAGGAGACAGGCCGAGGGCAAAGAAGAATGTGAGGCGACAGGCCGAGGGCAAAGAAGAATGTGAGGAGACTGGCCGAGGGCAAAGAAGAATGTGAGGAGACTGGCCGAGGGCAAAGAAGAATATGAGGCGACAGGCCGAGGGCAAAGAAGAATGTGAGGAGACTGGCCGAGGGCAAAGAAGAATGTGAGGCGACAGGCCGAGGGCAAAGAAGAATGTGAGGCGACAGGCCGAGGGCAAAGAAGAATGTGAGGAGACTGGCCGACGGCAAAGAAGAAGAGTGAGGAGCCAGCCCAAGGGCAAAGAAGAAGGGTGAGGAGTCAGCCCGAGGGCAAAGAAGAACGGTGAGGAGACAGCCTGAAGGCAGAGAAAAATTCTGAGAAAACTGGGGAGACAGCCCAAGAGCAGATAGGAGCGCTGAGTAGATGGCAGAAGAGCAGACAGGAGCGCTGAGTAGATGGCATAAGAGCAGAGAGGAGCGCTGAGTAGATGGCATAAGAGCAGAGAGGAGCGCTGAGTAGATGGCATAAGAGCAGAGAGGAGCGCTGAGTAGATGGCGTAAGAGCAGACAGGAGCGCTGAGTAGATGGCATAAGAGCAGACAGGAGCGCTGAGTAGATGGCGTAAGAGCAGAGAGGAGCGCCAAGAACACGGCCTGAGGGTCGAATGACTGGAGCACGAACTTAGCTTTGAAATGTGATGGACGGTTAGATTGAAAGTTGATGAGGCTTATTAAAGTCAGTGGGGACGGTCGGTCCCTGCTGTTCATTTGGTGACAAATCCGTCTCCAGCTGCTCATTATTCTGCTCCTATAAAGGAGAGGACAATAAAAAGGTTTAGCAGCAGTGTGAACAGTCTTCAAGGAGGACTCTCTTCTTCACAAGTTGTCAGGTATGTGTTGTTATAGATTCAGATTATAATTATTAGAGTGCGGGGATTTAACCCCTTCCTGAGATAGGACGTACCAATACATCTTTATTTTGTTTCTGCAAATGGACGTACTGTTAGGTCCCGGCAATGGAGGGAGCAGTGTATGTGCGATCGCTGCCGGGATAGCTGAGCTCCGGTTGTCTCAGCCAGGGCCAGTGAACACACCGCACCTGGCTGTTTAACCCTCTAAATACCACAATCAATAGCAATCACAGCATTTAGCAGCTGGAGAGAGGGAAGGGGCTCCCTCTCTCATCTGATCAGGACCCCCACAACTCGATCATGGGTGCCTGATCGTTGCCATGACAGCAGGAGCTCAAGTAATGTCCTCCTGATCTGTCAGCTTCAGTGGCCTGTTAGACCATGTCAGGAGCAGTGTCTAACAGGCATTCTGGCAATAAAAGGAACATCTTGGACCACAAACCCCCCCCCCCCCCCACTCTGCTCAGCCAGTGGAAAAATAAAAAAACTATAGTTGTCAAAATTTAGTGATGCAAAATCTTTTTTTTTTTTTTTTATAGTTTTTGTTGTGTGGAGAAGACAAAACCTAAAAAAACATAAATGTGCTATCACTGTAATCATACTGAGGAATAAAGCCGCCCTATCACTTTCACCAAACAGTGAATGGCATAAAAAAAATCCCAAATTGCTGATTTTATCTATTCTACCTCCTAAAAATCGATCAAAAAACGATATGGCCCCCGAAATGGCACCAATAAAATGATCAACTCATCATGCAAAAAACAAGTCCTCACATGACTGTCGGCAGAAGAATGTAAAAATTATAGAAAAATGTAAATAGAATAAATGTAAATAGAATGTAAAAAAAAAAAACAAGTCCCAACTCAGGTCCATCATTTGTCAATGGAAATATAAGGGGCTTCCACATTACTGAGAGCACAAAGACTCTGGAGAAGCGTTACTCCCCCGGTCAGTAAAGAAATCCAAATTCTCCTCCCTTCTGAGCGTCACAATGTGCCTAAACCACATCTTGTGTTCACATTTCTGGAGTGAGGAGAGACCAGTTTATTTACAGGATACGTGTCTCCAGAAGCATTAGCTGTGCAGTCTATGGGAACTACAATGTACGGGTCCTACAATGTACTGGGCACTACAATGTACAGGTACTACAATATACTGGACACTACAATGTACTGGGCACTACAATGTACTGGGCACTACAATGTACTGGGCACTACAATGTACAGGCACTACAATGTACAGGCACTACAATGTACTGGGCACTACAATGTACTGGGCACTACAATGTACTGGACACTACAATGTACTGGGCACTACAATGTACAGGCACTACAATGTACTGAGCACTACAATGTACAGGCACTACAATGTACTGGGCACTACAATGTACAGGCACTACAATGTACTGGGCACTACAATGTACTGGGCACTACAATGTACAGGCACTACAATGTACAGGCACTACAATGTACTGGGCACTACAATGTACTGGGCACTACAATGTACTGGGCACTACAATGTACTGGGCACTACAATGGCAGATTTGCAATTTTCACTCAGCAACATCCATTTTTGTTCTTTCTGGAAACCACCAATGGAATTAAAATAGTCACTACACCTGTGGATAAATTCACATGGGTGTCATTTCCAAAATGGGGTCAACTGAGGGGGGGGATTCTGCTGTTCTGGCACTTAGGGGCTTTGTATATGGAGTCCGCAAACTATTATAGGAAAATCTGTGCTCCAAGGGTCAAGTGGCGCTCCTTCCATCCCTCGTAAGTCTCGTTTTGTGGTAAGCAGTTCTGCACAGCCACATGTGGGATCTTGCCATGCTCAGCAGAAATTGTGCGACACTTTGTTGTCACTTGAGAAAATGGAAATGCAACTAAAATCTTCCAAATCAGACTTGGGGATTTCCTGGATTTGTTTTCTTATTTCGTCTCTCATAGTT
>NC_134354.1:11920788-11944369 GCF_048569485.1 Anomaloglossus baeobatrachus | reverse complement strand
TGGAGTACCTGGGGCCCACCAGGAAAAATCAATCTTGAGGCCCACCAGCACCATGCAGTTACCGTACTATTGATAGCAGGGGTGGGATTCAAATTTTTAACAGGTTATCTGTAAACCCCGCCCATTTGAAAACCACACCCATTCTGTAACCACACCCATTCTGTTAGCCACACCCATTTTCACGCAATTTCCTCAACCAAAAAATACAAGTAGTTTAAAGTAAAATCTCCTTCCCCTTCCTCTCCTGTCCAGCATCAGTTGTTCCAGTCACTGTCAGTCTTATTGTATTAAATGATTTTTCTACAGTTTTTAAAAATTATTACTAAAGGAGCCCTGCTAAAACTGGAAAGGACGACCTTCCCCATACAGATCCCATCTCATTATGGCCTCTTTCCCCTGCAGATCCCATTCCATTATGGCCTCTTTCCCCCTACAGATCCCATCCCATTATGGCCTCTTTTCCCCTGCAGATCCCATCCCATTATGGCCTCTTTCCCCTGCAGATCCCATCCCATTATGGCCTTTTTCCCCCTGCAGATCTTATTCCATTATGGCCTCTTTCCCTTGCAGATCCCTTCCCATTATGGCCTCTTTACCCTGCAGATCCCATCCCATTATGGCCTCTTTCCCCTGCAGATCCCATCCCATTATGGTCTCTTTCCCCAGCAGGTCCCATCCCATTATAGCCTCTTTCCCCAGCAGATCACATCCCATGTGCTCCTTTTCCCATATAGCTCCCATCTTATGTGGCCCCTCTCCCCATATAGCTGCCATCTTAATGCGGCTCCTCTCCCCATATAGCCACATATAGCTGCCATCTTAATGCGGCTCCTCTCCCCATATAGCCACATATAGCTGCCATCTTATGTGGCCCCTCTCCCCATATAGCCACATATAGCTGCCATCTTAATGTGGCCCCTCTCCCCATATAGCCACATATAGCTGCCATCTTAATGTGGCCCCTTTCCCCATATAGCCACATATAGCTCCCATCTTATGTGGCCTTTCCCCATATAGTCACATATAGCTGCAATCTTAATGTGGCCCCTCTCCCCATATAGCCACATATAGCTGCCATCTTATTGTGGCCCCTCTCCCCATATAGCCACATATAGCTCCCATCTTATATGGCCTCTCCCCATAGTCACATATAGCTGCCATCTTAATGTGGCCCCTCTCCCCATATAGCCACATATAGCTGCCATCTTAATGTGGCCCCTCTCCCCATATAGCCACATATAGCTGCCATCTTAATGTGGCCCCTCTCCACATATAGCCACATATAGCACCCATCTTATGTGGCCTCTCCCCATATAGCCACATATAGCTTCCATCTTAATGTGGCCCCTCTCCCCATATAGCCACATATAGCGGCCATCTTAATGTGGCCCCTCTCCCCATATAGCCACATATAGCTGCCATCTTAATGTGGCCCCTCTCCACATATAGCCACATATAGCTCCCATCTTATGTGGCCTCTCCCCATATAGCCACATATAGCTCCCATCTTATGTGGCCTCTCCCCATATAGCCACATATAGCTTCCATCTTAATGTGGCCCCTCTCCCCATATAGCCACATATAACTGCCATCTTATGTGGCCCCTCTCCCTGCATCTTTGGGTCACTGAGCGCTTATCTGCTCCAAGCACCGGTGGCCTCTCCTCTGTCTTCCATCCTCCGCAGCTCTCTGCATACTAAGGGTATGTGCGCACTAGGTGTTTTTTGTGCGTTTTGGCAGAAAAACGCACAAAAATGCACCCGCGGTAAAAACGCGATGCGTTTTTATGTTTTTGGCTGCGTTTTTGCTCACTGCTTTTTTATGCGTTTTTTATCAGTGAACAATGCCATTAAAGATTGTTGAAAAAAAAGATCTGATGTCATTTCCTTCTTCAATATGTTCTTCATTCTCCACTAGTGTATGCAGGAGAGCAGACAGCTGCAGAACTACAAGGCTCAGCATGCTCCATCCAGGACTGTATGCAGGAGTTTTTTGCCCTCCAAAAAAATGATGTGGGCTTCGCCATATTTTTGTATGCTAGCCAGGTACAGCAGGCAGCTATGGGCTGCCCCCAACCCCCAGCTGCCTATTTGTACCCGACTGTGAACCAAAAACATAGGGAAGCCCTTTTTTTATTTTATTTCATGAATTTCATTAAATAATTAAAAAAAAATGACGTGGCCTTCGCCATATTTTTGAGTCCAGCCAGGTACAACTAGGCAGCTGGGGATTGGAATCCGCAGTGCAGGGTGCCCAAGCTTTCTGGGCACCCCCTCTGCGAATTGCAGTCCGCAGCCACCCCAGAAAATGGCGCTTTCATAGAAGCGCCATCTTCTGGCGCTGTATCCAACTCTTCCAGCTGCCCTGATGTCGGGTGGCTCGCTGGGTAATAATGGGGTTAGAGCTAGCTGTATATTATCATCTGGCCCTAAGCCCGAAATTCATGGTGTCACGCCAATATTAGACATGGCCACCATGAATTTCTAGTAAAGATAAAAAAAAAACACAACACACAGAAAAATATTTTTATTAGAAATAAAACACAACACAATTAGTGGGTCAGGGTCCCGCGCCGTCCAATCCAGATCCAATATCATCTGATAGTTTGCTGGAAGGCAGAGCGATCAGATGATGTGTCAGGATCAAGGATGTGAATTCCATCACACAGCAGCTGATTGTATAAAAGCCGTTTATACAATCAGCTGATGCATCAGTGCAAAAAAAAAAAGAAAAAAACCCCACACACTTCTGTGCAGACTCCTGTCAGACCGATCAATGCAGGACCCGGCGGTAATCAGCTGATAAAGTCTCCTGACGGCATCAGCATATAGTTTAGCCGGCCGGGTAGTAAAAAGCCGTCGTCACCGCTGTCACTATCACTGTCAGCTGATTCCATCAGGTGACCGCATCAGGTGATCACCGCCAGGTCCTGCAGCTATCGGAGGTGTCCCGGCCGTCTGCACACAGCCGGAGCCGCGGTACCGGGTGCGGACATGGCACCGGGAGGCTGCAGACAGGTGAGTATGAGGGGCCACTGCTCACTCCCCGGGACCCCGCACCCCCCCCCTCCAGGGCCCCCGTACACCCTTCCTGGGCCCCTGCACTCCCACCCCGGGGCCCCTGCTCGCTCTCCGGGCCCCCGCAACCCCCCCCCGGGGCCCCTGCTTGCTCCCCGGGCCCCCGCACCCCCCCCAGGGCCCTTGCTCGTTCTCCGGGCCCCCGCACCCCCCCCCCGGGGCCCCTGCATGCTCCCCGGGCCCCTGCACCCTCCCCCGGGGCCCCCGCCTACTATACTCACGTGCTGCTGCAGCCAGTGGGGTGACGCCGGTCCGTCCTCCGCAGCGCGCAGCGCGATGCTGCCAGCACCTGCACAGGAAGGAAGCAGTCATCACTCTGAGACTGCTTCCTCTTGCAGTGTCGCTGCGCAGGTGAGTCAGAGCCACGCGGCACTGACAGTGACAGCAGGCAGAGCTGGAGTTCGCTCTCCCTGCTTGCCGCTCCAGAGGGAATGGGATTGTCACTAATCATATCGGCAATGTGCCGATATGATTAGTGAAATTACCGGCCGGGGGGGGCCTCTCACACACATCCATAGGGGCCCAGGGGGGGTAGGGGGGTGGGGCCTAGGGGGCGTGGCCATCAATAGCAGGGGCCCACCGGGGGTTCTCCCGACCTCCTGGTGGGCCAGTCCGCCCCTACGCGGAGACCTGCAGAAAAAAAACAGCATTTACACTACGTGTGAACACGGCCTCAGCGATACATTTTTATTACATTTGTTATGGGTTTTAATAAAGAAAAATAATAAACTGCGCCATTTTTTTTCACCATTTACCGATCCCCATAATAATCTGATCACTGCGTTGTTCGGGTCGTTACGATTGGAGGGACACCAAATATGTCCATGTTATTTGCTGATTTATGATGTTTATTATTTTTACAAAAAGCGCAATAAAAATTACATTATTCCATTTTTTTTTATTAGTTTTAATAATTTTATTAGAAGAATAAAAGTATTTTCCTCTCCCTCTAGAATACAGGACACAGAGATGCTGCTCTGTACAATGGAGCTCTATGTCCTGTGTAATCTGCTGTGGAGTCAGAGGCCGCACTGCTCTGTACAATGGAACACTGTGTCCAGTGTAATCTGCTGTGGAGTCAGAGGCCGCACTGCTTTGTACAATGGAACTCTGTGTCCTGTGTAATCTGCTGTGGAGTCAGAGGCCGCACTGCTCTGTACAATGGAGCTCTGTGTCCTGTGTAATCTGCTGTGGAGTCAGAGGCCGCACTGCTCTGTACAATGGAGCTCTGTGTCCTGTGTAATCTGCTGTGGAGTCAGAGGCCGCACTACTCTGTACAATGGAGCTCTGTGTCCTGTGTAATCTGCTGTAGAGTCAGAGGCCGCACTGCTCTAGACAATGGAGCTCTGTGTCCTGTGTAATCTGCTGTGGAGTCAGAGGCCACACTGCTTTGTACAATGGAACTCTGTGTCCAGTGTACTCTGCTGTGGAGTCAGAGGCTGCACTGCTCTGTACAATGGAGTTCTGTGTCCTATGTAATCTGCTGTGGAGTCAGAGGCTGCATTTCTCTGTACAATGGAGTTCTGTGTCCTATGTAATCTGCTGTGGAGTCAGAGGCTGCACTGCTCTGTTCAATGGAGTTCTGTGTGCTGTGGAGTCAGAGGCCGCTCTGCTCTGTACAATGGAGCTCTGTGTCCTGTGTAATCTGCTGTGGAGTCAGAGGCCGCACTGCTCTGTACAATGGAGCTCTATGTCCTGTGTAATCTGCTGTGGAGTCAGAGGCCGCACTGCTCTGTACAATGGAGCTCTGTGTCCAGTGTAATCTGCTATGGAGTCAGAGGCTGCATTGCTCTGTACAATGGAGCTCTGTGTCCTGTGTAATCTGCTATGGAGTCAGAGGCTGCACTGCTCTGTACAATGGAGCTCTGTGTCCTGTGTAATCTGCTATGGAGTCAGAGGCTGCACTGCTCTGTACAATGGAGCTCTGTGTCCTGTGTAATCTGCTATGGAGTCAGAGGCCGCTCTGCTCTGTACAATGGAGCTCTGTGTCCTGTGTAATCTGCTATGGAGTCAGAGGCTGCATTGCTCTGTACAATGGAGCTCTGTGTCCTGTGTAATCTGCTATGGAGTCAGAGGCTGCACTGCTCTGTACAATGGAGCTATGTGTCCTGTGTAATCTGCTGTGGAGGAAGAGGCCGCACTGCTCTGTACAATGGAGCTCTGTGTCCTGTGTAATCTGCTATGGAGTCAGAGGCTGCACTGCTCTGTACAATGGAGCTCTGTGTCCTGTGTAATCTGCTATGGAGTCAGAGGCCGCTCTGCTCTGTACAATGGAGCTCTGTGTCCTGTGTAATCTGCTATGGAGTCAGAGGCTGCATTGCTCTGTACAATGGAGCTCTGTGTCCTGTGTAATCTGCTATGGAGTCAGAGGCTGCACTGCTCTGTACAATGGAGCTATGTGTCCTGTGTAATCTGCTGTGGAGGAAGAGGCCGCACTGCTCTGTACAATGGAGCTCTGTGTCCTGTGTAATGTGCTGTAGAGTCAGAGGCCGCACTGCTCTGTACAATGGAGCTCTATGTCCTGTGTAATTTGCTGTGGAGTCAGAGGCCGCACTGCTCTGTACAATGGAGCTCTGTGTCCTGTGTAATTTGCTGTGGAGTCAGAGGCTGCACTGATCTGTACAATGGAGCTCTGTGTCCTGTGTAATCTGCTGTGGAGGAAGAGGCCGCACTGCTCTGTACAATGGAGCTCTATGTCCTGTGTAATTTGCTGTGGAGTCAGAGGCCGCACTGCTCTGTACAATGGAGCTCTGTGTCCTGTGTAATCTGCTGTGGAGTCAAGGGCAGTAATGCAGCGTCATCTATATACAATCCTTCATCTGATGGCAGCAGAGTCTGTGGCTCTACATCTACAGCTGTTGGAATGTGTATGAAAGATGCTGGTTTGATTCCAAGGAGGGGGTGAAAAATAAAATTATACTTTTATCATTTTTCTTTCTATTTTATTTATAGTTCTGTAGTTTTATAGGAACATAAGAATCTGACTTTTTCCTTCAGCTACATGTAGGTACAGTATATATCTATCTATATCTCTATGTAGCTTAATAATGTGCTTCTGGGTTCTCTGCCTGCAAAACAGGCCACGATTACCAAATCCTCCTTAGTCTCTTAGTACAGGCAGTGGCTCATGTACAGAGCTGCTGTTTATGGACAAAGAGCTCTCAAGCTGATGAGTTTTAGTCCTGTAAATAAATCAGAGCAGATGAGAATTTAATTTATGCACTGCTCTTCTTGAGTTAATTTATTTACTGCACTGAGGGGAGGAGCCAGGACAAGAGCTGTGATCAGCAGGAGGCAGCCCTCAAATCGGGACAGTCCCGCTGAATCCGGGACAGTTGGGAGGTATGATAATAGACTGGCAAATAGGGGTGACCAGAAGTGGGCACTTGAAAGAGCAACGAGGATGGTGAGTCAAATTGATCACAGAGCCCTTTAAAAAAAAAAGAAAAGTTTTAGATCAGTCTAGCCAAAAATACAATTATAAGAATTTTTTGTTTTCCACCCCTTTTAGTAATCAATATGGGCAGGTTAGAGATATTATCAAAAAATACTTACCTGTCCTGGATCAGGATGCCACCTTAGGCCTCTTTCACACGTCCAAAACACACACATGTTTTATACGGTCTGTGGTGTAGGTACATAAGTGTGTCCGTGTGCTATCCATGTGACATCCGCATATCACACTGATAGCATGAGCTTCTATACTCATCTGTCCACGGTGCTGCTGTGTCTGGCGCTGCTGCTGCTTCCGGTCCTCGGAGCAGTGAATATGCAATGAGCATAATGAGCGGGGGTCGGAAGCAAGTGACAGCAGCGCTGGAGACAGGGGAGTATAGAAAAGCATTTTATTTCACAGACACGTGGTTTTCTCCTGTATGTGTCACACTGATGTCACAATAGCACATATGTAATTTATCTCATAGATTGCATAGCATGTAAATTGCAGTACGTGGGATGTACGGTGCGACCAGTAAAGAGACGCATCTGCAAACACCCGTCACATACAGCAAATCCACCGCCCTCACACCTGCTGCACTTCCCAAACACTTCACACATGGACACCAGGGCCATTTAAAAAGCTTTAGATTTAAAGGGATAGAAAAGTTGTTGTTTTTTGCCTATTAGAGGAGATCATTCATAGGAGGATATTACTGAATAGAGAATCAAAAAGGATATTCACCTAGGGGACTAGAAAACCCCAGGATTAAATATCAGACACGACCTGATTAGGATTTATTAATAATTATCCCATTATGTCTGTTACTGTAAATTCCAGATTATTATTAGGTGCACTTTTTTCCCCCAAAACTAGGGGTAAAATGAGGGTGTGTCTTATAATACAGATAAGGCTTACCAGTGCGGCAGCGCAGGGTCAGCGATACTGAGGGCTCGGAGGAGGGGGGTGTCACTGCAGTGGAGCGGTTCAGGATGGTCACAGGACGGGGGGTCAGTGATACTGAGGGCTCAGGGGTGCTGCAGCGGCAGGCATCATTAATCTGACAGTGGGCTCCTTTGAATCACCGGTGGTTGACTCAATTGACTTCAACAAAATGGCTACGAAGAACAATCTGCACACGCGCCAGCTCCGCGGCCATTTTCTTGCAGTCCATCGTGTCAATCGCTGGTGATTCAAAGGAGCCTGCAGCATGCCGGCAGATTAATGGCGCCCGCCGCCGTGTCACATCCGAGCCCGCAGTATCACCGACCCTCCTGAGCTGCAACACCCCTTGCTCCATGCCCGCAGAATTACTGACCCTCCGTCCACTGACCCTCCTGAGCTGCGACACTCCCACCTCCGAGCCCGCCGTATCAAGGACCCTCCTGAGTCGTGACACCCCCTCTTCTGAGTCCGCAGAATCGCTGGCCTTCCGTCCGCTGACCCTCTGTCCACTGATCCTCCAGAGCCTCGACACTCCCTCCTCCAAGGCCGCCGTATCATTGACCCTCCTGAGTCGCGACCCCCCCTCTTCTGAGTCCGCAGAATCGCTGGCCTTCCGTCCGCTGACCTTCTGTCCACTGACCCTCCTGAACCTCTACACCCCCTCCTCCAAACCCACCGTATCACTGACCCTCCTGAGCCTCGACACCCCCTCCTCCGAGCCCGCCGTATCACTGACCCTCCTGAGCTGCGACACCCCCTCTTCTGAGCCTGCAGAATTGCTGGCCTTCTGTCCGCTGACCCTTTGTCCACTGACCCTCCTGAATCTCGACACCCCCTCTTCCAAACCCGCCGTATTGCTGACCCTCAATGCGCTGACCCTGCTGAGCCTCGACACCCCCTCCTCCAAGCCCGCCGTATTGCCATACCTCCGTGCACTGACCCTCCTGAGCCATGACTCCCCCTCTTCCGAGCTCGCAGTATCGCTAACCTTCCATCCACTGACCCTCCTTAGCCGTAATACCCCCTCCTCCGAGCCCGCAACATCGCCGACCCTACCTCCTGTGACCTTCCTGAGCCGCTCCACCACCGCCGCTCCCCCCGGTGAGCTAATATAAGACGCACTAGGATTACAAGACGGACCCTCATTTTAACATGAAAAATATTTTTTTCCTATTTTCCTCCTCTAAATTTGGGGTGCGTCTTATAAAACGAAAAATTCTGTATATTACACATCATACATTCCGATTCTACCGCCTCCTCTTTTACATTGCCCTGTTCACCATATGTATCCTAGCGTGAAAATTTATTATGTACCCACCTTCTTTTTTTTTTCCTTTCCCATTGCAGTATGTGGGATTTAGGGCTCTTTACCATCTGTGATTAAATAATCTCAGCGATACTCGCCCAGAAAGTGGGGTGATTGTCCTGCGTATGGTTTTTTTTTCTCACCTAGCATTCGTATGACATGTGAGTGTCATGCGAGTGTCATGCGAGTGCTATGCGAGTGTCATGCGAGTGCTATGCGAGTGTCATGCGAGTGCTATGCGAGTGTCATGCGAGTGCTATGCGAGTGTCATGCGAGTGCTATGCGAGTGTCATGCGAGTGGTATGCGATTCTGTAGATTTTTCATACCATTATCCGTATGCCATCCGTATTGTGATATTTTTCACGCTCCCATAGGGTTGCATGGGGGTGCGAGAGCTGAGTCTCGCTGACAATCGGAGCATGCTGCGATTTCACTATGAGTGCGATTCGTGTGGAGAAAAAACGCCCAGGATGGCATTGTCACATAGTTTAACACTGGTGCGAGGGCAATCCGATTTTGCATCGGATCGCACTCGCACAAGAAAATCGCAGATGGAAAAGCGCCCATACAGCGAGACGCATCTGCAAATACCTGCCAGATACAGCATATCCCACTGTCCTCACACTTTCTGCATTTTTTTTTGCACTTCTGTATTTTTTATCATCACATAATTCTATTATGTATCATACATGTCCTATATTCATTAGGCCTCTTTCACACGTCCGTGAAAAATCACGCACGTTTTTCACGGACGTGTCAGAGGTGCGTTTTGACCTCTGTGAGCCGTGTTTATGGCTCACGTGTGTTCTCTGTGTGTTATCCATGATAACACATGGAGAACGGGAACTTTCTGCTCACCTGTCCCTGGCATCGCTGTCCGTGGTGCTGATCTTTGGTATCCGGTCCTGCGACTTCCCGCTGCTGCTGCTTCCGGCCGCAGTGAAGTGAATATGCAATGAGCCTAATGAGCAGTGGTCGGAAGCAAGTGACAGCAGCGGCAGAGACAGCAGCGCTGGAGAAGGGGAGTAAAGTTTGTTTTTTTTTTTTCTTAAACACGTGTGTTTTTTTCCAGCGCATGTCACACGGAACACCTCCATGTGGTCCATTTCTGCTCCGTGTGACACCCGTGATGCCGGAGAAAAACGAACATGTTGACGTGTGGAGCACACGGGCACACGTATGCTCCACACAGACACACGGTCCATGGCAGAACACGCAAGTGAGCGCAGACCCATTGATTTTAATGGGTCTACGTGTGCCCGTGTCTCCGGTACGTGAGGAAATGGACCAAAGACCTCTGCCACACTTCAGTATAAAAAAGGTACGTGTCTCACGTTCTGTTTTTCAGGTGTGTGTTCCGTTTTTGATGTCCGTTTCTCCGGTACGTATGACATCCGTGTGATGGCGTATGCTTGCCGTGCTTGCATGTTGAATGTCCGTGTTTGCGTGAGATACGTACATGTCATGTCCGTGTGCAGTCCGTACGGAGTCCGTGTGTCTTGAGACGTTTCACCAGTAAAAAAATAAAAAACGCACACGGACCATTCGGATAACACATGTACATGGTCCGTGTCACGTATGTGCAGACACAGACCCATTGACTTTAGCGGGTCCGTGCCTGCGTGATGCCAGAGAAACGTGGACATGTCATCCGTGCAAAAAAACGCACACACGTACAAACCACACGGACACACGTTCCAAGTGGTTTTACGTATGTGTGCCGGGTAATATTGGTGTACGTGTCTCCGGTACGTGCAAAAAAGGACCAAACTTGTACCGGCGGCACGGATATGTGTTGGAGGCCAAACATGTACCAGAGACACATTTAGTGAAAAGTAGCGTCCAGCTGACCAGGGGGTGATCACTAATTGGTAACACCCTCTATTTCCCTAATTGCCTTGTAAACCTGGAGCGTCACTTCTGGGATGGTTTTAAGCCTTGTTGCCGCTACCTGCAGTTTTATTTCACATTATGACCTAGAAGGCGCTTTTAATTTATTTTTTTTAACATAATCGCGTAGTTGTGGCCGGACGGTGACACAGACTGTCGGGCTGCAGCGCTTATGCGTTATTTTAACTTTTTGAAAATATAGAAAGACATTTTACTCCTCAGCGGCCTGATCGCTGGACGGCTGCAGCGTTCCTGCTGGTGTGATCGGGCGGCGGTCCCTGAGAATGTGGAGCAGCGATTACTATCGGTAAGTGGGCTACGTCTTGCTGTTTGTATTGAACTACTTTTTCCTTATTGTATTTATCTTTTTTGCTGTATTCCAAATGCAGAATTTTTTTTATTTTTTTTTCCTTGTAGTTGTGTGAAGAATCTTTACTCCTATTTGCAGTAGGGCTTCATCATTTTATTGGTAGCACGATTGAGTGCTTTATTGTTGTTAAAGGGAACAATCCAGTCCCCTTCACTCTTCAGATTTGATCTTTGATTGCAGAAGAAACTGTTGATGAAGGTCCAAACGTTGGAGCCTCCGCTGTAGCTGTTCTTCCCCCCCCCCTTTTTTTTTTTGTTGTGTATTCTGAGCTGTTGCCCCCAGTCGCTGCCACCGGCTGGGTCACTGCTCTCACCAGGTCAACCTGCTCTTCCCACTGTGTGCTCCTGACTCCCCCTGGTGGTTGCTTGTTCCTGAGTCCCCAGTCCAGTGGATCTGGGGAACCCCTGGTGCGGTGGCGTCCTGTAACTCCACTGCTGTAGTGAGGAGGGCAACCTACTGACTGTATGTTTGTGGGAGTAGAAACTGGCATCGACCTTCCTTGGACCCGGAATAAGTACTACACCCTAATAGGGGTGCAGTACCCTGTGGCACCTGAGGCCGCAGGGGCGCCACACACAGATTTAATTATTTAAAGGGAACCTGTCACCAGATTTGGGCCCTGTAAAGTAAAACTAGCACCTTACACAGCCCCTGTGCTGCATTCTATAAAGGTGCACGTTACCCCCCGACCCACAAATATCTTTATAAAATCTCCTGTACATTGTCCGGTCCGATGGGCTCCTAATCTGCGCCTCCTTTTGCCCTCCTCCTGTGCTGATTGACGTGACTGGCGCCTTGGACGCCATCCACGTAGGAGGGCAAAATGTCAGGCCTTTACAGACATATCCCCGGCTTGTGCAGGCGCACCTTTGCTCTTCCCTATTGTGGTCAGAGCTGAGTACATGGGTGCGCCTGCGCGACACGACTAGTTCTCTGCACAAGCGTGAGATTTTGCCTGGCGATGTGAATGTTACCCGCTTCATCCACATCACAATCTCGCGCCTGTGCAGAGAACTCTCCGGTTCACGCAGGCGCACCTATGTTTTCCGCTCTGCCAGCAACAGGGAAGGGTGTGCCTGCATGAGCCGGGAATAATGAGCTTTTTCCCCCCCTACGTGGATGGCGTCTGAGGCGTCAATCAGCATAGGAGGAGGCGACGGGAGGCGCAGATTAGGAGCCCATTGGACCGGACAACTTTCATATAGGGCGGGAGATTTTATAGAGCTGTTTTTGGGGTCTCCGGGAGGGTCAGGGGGTAACTTGCACCTTTTTATAGCATGCAGTACAGACGCGGATTAAGGTGCTAGCTTTAGTTTAGAAGGTCAAAATTTGGTGACCGGTTCCCTTTAATCTGCGCTGATGCCGCTCAGTCGTTTCCAGTGTCTACACTAAAATGGCGGTGGAGATCGCGGTACGCGCATGCGCTGACTCCGGCACCATTTTGATGAAGACATAATTACAATACCAATGCGAATGCGCCGGCAAAGGTGACACGGCGCAAAATTTAAATGAAGGGGTGAAGCCAGGAGGACGGCGGAGGAGGAATATACACCGAGGAGCTGACCATAGGCCCCCGCCCCGCTGCACCGCCAGTCACAGGAGGCACCAACGTCTGCACCTTCATCAATGGTTAATTGTGCAAAGATCCAATCTGAAGTGAAGGTGGTCACCAGTATGGAGGCCTGCACTGTGTCTGGGGAAATCCTGCTGGCTCGTCTCCATGGAAATGCTGCTTCCTGTCAGTTACCATCAGATACTACTTTATTGCACATAGGCCCAAATACGATGGACACACCACGCATGCGCACCCAGATAGTCATCCCCCTCCCCCTTTTATTTTGCCACGACCTTTCACTACTATTACGCATGCGCGTATCTCTATTAATGGCCGCCGATGTCACGCTGTCCCGCAACGCGCCTGCGCACGGTGCATTTCACCTTATCGCCTTTCGATTGGTTCCGGGCCTGCGCAGGCGCGCACTCACTTCCTCGTTTCGGGTGCGGTGATTGGCGCGTGCTGTGCGCATGCGTGCACCGTTCTCCCCGGCTTGGGAGCCTTCGCGCCATTCAGAGGAGTGTGGGGTGGCCGGTCACGTGGTGCAGGTGGTGGGGGAGGAGGAGAGAGACCCCAGGTTACCTCAGAGACGGGGGAGAACTGTCACCAGCGACACCCGGGACTGAGCCTCCGCCCTGAGCTCCCCATCCTACAGCCCGGGCCTCCGAGCAGCCGCCGCCGCCGCTGCCACCATGAAGGGGTGAGCTGTCATGTCCTGTGAGGCTGTGCTGGGCCGGGTGTGTATCGGGAGCAGCCCGGAGCCTGAGCAGCAGGCCCGGCCCGAGTATGGAGACCCTGCGGCCCAGGACACCCTGCGCGGCTCTCCTGGAAGCTCGGCATTTATGCATGGCCATCTGCTAATCCGGCAGTGCGAGGTTGTCAGGAGGTGTAAAGCAGCGGCCTGTGGTTGTCAAGACACCCCGGGAGGTGTAGACCAGCGGCCCATAGTTGCCGGGAGGTGTAAAGCAGTGGTTGTCGGGAGGTGTAAAGCAGTGGTTGTCGGGAGGTGTAAAGCAGCGGCCTGTGGTTGTCGGGATATATGTGAAGCAGTGGTTGTCGGGATATGTAAAGCAGTGGTTGTCGGGATATGTGAAGCAGTGGTTGTCGGGATATATGTGAAGCAGTGGTTGTCGGGATATATGTGAAGCAGTGGTTGTCGGGATATATGTGAAGCAGTGGTTGTCGGGATATGTGTGAAGCAGTGGTTGTCGGGATATGTGTGAAGCAGTGGTTGTCGGGATATGTGTGAAGCAGTGGTTGTCGGGATATGTGTGAAGCAGTGGTTGTCGGGATATGTGTGAAGCAGTGGTTGTCGGGATATGTGTGAAGCAGTGGTTGTCGGGATATGTGTGAAGCAGTGGTTGTCGGGATATGTGTGAAGCAGTGGTTGTCGGGATATGTGTGAAGCAGTGGTTGTCGGGATATGTGTGAAGCAGTGGTTGTCGGGATATGTGTGAAGCAGTGGTTGTCGGGATATGTGTGAAGCAGTGGTTGTCGGGATATGTGTGAAGCAGTGGTTGTCGGGATATGTGTGAAGCAGTGGTTGTCGGGGATATGTGTGAAGCAGTGGTTGTCGGGGATATGTGTGAAGCAGTGGTTGTCGGGGATATGTGTGAAGCAGTGGTTGTCGGGGATATATGTGAAGCAGTGGTTGTCGGGGATATATGTGAAGCAGTGGTTGTCGGGGATATATGTGAAGCAGTGGTTGTCGGGGATATATGTGAAGCAGTGGTTGTCGGGGATATATGTGAAGCAGTGGTTGTCGGGGATATATGTGAAGCAGTGGTTGTCGGGGATATATGTGAAGCAGTGGTTGTCGGGGATATATGTGAAGCAGTGGTTGTCGGGGATATATGTGAAGCAGTGGTTGTCGGGGATATATGTGAAGCAGTGGTTGTCGGGGATATATGTGAAGCAGTGGTTGTCGGGGATATATGTGAAGCAGTGGTTGTCGGGGATATATGTGAAGCAGTGGTTGTCGGGGATATATGTGAAGCAGTGGTTGTCGGGGATATATGTGAAGCAGTGGTTGTCGGGGATATATGTGAAGCAGTGGTTGTCGGGGATATATGTGAAGCAGTGGTTGTCGGGGATATATGTGAAGCAGTGGTTGTCGGGGATATATGTGAAGCAGCGGCCTGTGGTTGTCGGGAGGTGTAAACTGGTGGCCTGTCGTCTGGATGCCCCAGGAGGTGTAGAGCGGCGGTTGTCGGGACGCCCTGGGAGGCGCAGAGTGGCAGTTCGTAGTTTGAATACTGCACATATTAAAAGTTGATGAGCTGTAAGATTTCATCCCTGAGCTGCGGGACTGTCTGTGCAGAAGCTGAGGTGCGGGGCGCTGTCTGTGCAGAAGCTGAGGTGCGGGGCGCTGTCTGTGCAGAAGCTGAGGTGCGGGGCGCTGTCTGTGCAGAAGCTGAGGTGCGGGGCGCTGTCTGTGCAGAAGCTGAGGTGCGGGGCGCTGTCTGTGCAGAAGCTGAGGTGCGGGGGACTGTCTGTGCAGAAGCTGAGGTGCGGGGCGCTGTCTGTGCAGAAGCTGAGGTGCGGGGCGCTGTCTGTGCAGAAGCTGAGGTGCGGGGCGCTGTCTGTGCAGAAGCTGAGGTGCGGGGCGCTGTCTGTGCAGAAGCTGAGGTGCGGGGCGCTGTCTGTGCAGAAGCTGAGGTGCGGGGCGCTGTCTGTGCAGAAGCTGAGGTGCGGGGCGCTGTCTGTGCAGAAGCTGAGGTGCGGGGCGCTGTCTGTGCAGAAGCTGAGGTGCGGGGCGCTGTCTGTGCAGAAGCTGAGGTGCGGGGCGCTGTCTGTGCGGAAGCTGAGGTGCGGTTTGGCTTTGTCATGTGTCAGTTTATGTCCCAGCTTTCCTGGTTTAGGTGAAGTGGAAGGTACAGGTCTAATGTTTGCAATTATCTGAAGTAAAATCCACAAATGCATGGAAACTCCACGTTTGTGCCGTGGAATCGGCCGCCGCGGTTGTGATTAATCCGGTGACTTTTACTCTCCAGGTTTTGAGATTTCACAGCAAAATCAACCGGTGAATTTCTGAAAAAATGTTCTGAGAATTTCCACACAAAGTGCTATTAAATTTTTGTATTTTTTTTATTTTACTCCGCTTGCAGATTTATTGCACATTTACTCCTCCACACGGTTAATTTTTTGTGCAGATTATTTCGGCAGCTTGTGACTAAGGTTTCTCCATAATTTTGATTTTTGTAACATACAATGAATTTTAATGGAAAAGTGCCTTTTTAAAAGTGACACCGTGAGCAAAGTGTTCCCTGCAGGAGGCTCGCACACACGACGCACGGCCAAAGGCCACGTTATACCGAGGGGTATCTGCATCTTTTGTGACGTGCAAGTTGGGGTCGTGGCAGGTTACATATTAGTGTGGCCCATACCGCTACGCTATGATGAGGCAGAGTATGGAATAACTCAGTCATGTGCTATACAGATTCCAGGCTGTCCCCTGTCCCTCAGCTTCTGGAGCTGTAGACACCCAATCATTGGGGTTCACTTCCGTGACCATTCTCAGTGTGGCTACGTCTGCTCCGGCGGTCGCTGTGTTTTATGCTCCAGTCCATAGTGTCTGTTTCATTTTCGCAATATGCTGTGTATATGGCAGACACAAGGCAGGGCTGCTGTTAAGTACAGACGGCTCCATCTGTGACCTGAACCTACTGCTTCTCAGAAATAGGGGAGAAGGGGGAGATGCAGCTGCAAATGTGTCACTAAAAACTTTGAGATGTTCCTTAAGACCTTGTTCACTCTTTGCTGCAATTTTATTATCCAGTAGTAAAATTTAAACAAAACCTGTGATCCAAGCCTTCAAAATCCCTTTATCTGCCGCCGGGACTTACCCCATTTGCTGCCGGGGCCTTCCATCATCCAAACGCTGCCTTCCGCTGGGCCTAATCCTGGGCTAGCCCTGCCCCCTCAACCAGGCTGCCCTCCATTCCATTGGACATTTCATCTCCTCCACTGGGTCTAACTCTCGGCTATTCCCTCCCCCACGCTGCTGCCCTCCTGGGCATTTCTAACCGCCCTCACCACCCACGCTGCCCTCCACTGGGCAGTTCTTACCAACTCTGCTGCCCTCCACTGGGCAGTTCTTACCAACTCTGCTGCCCTCCACTGGGCAGTTCTTACCAACTCTGCTGCCCTCCACTGGGAATTTCTAAAACCCCCGCTGCCCTCCACTGGGCATTTTTTCTTACCATTTTTCTGCTGCCCTCCATCGAGCATTTCTAAAACCCCTCACCCATGCCCTGGTGCCCTCCGCCATGCAGATCTATCCATAGTCCCCTGAAGCCGTCAGCAGTGCACCTTGACGTTTGCTGCTGACCTGTAACTTTGGGTTTGTCCACTTGTATCAGCGTTTTTCCATGCAACCATATACTCAGTGTGCACACGGCCTTAGACTCCTGGCTTGTCGGTGCTTGTCTGCACTGACCTTTTACTGTACATTTCATTCCTTCTAAGGCATCAAAATGTATTTCTTAAACCTGCGTTACTAGTGCCTGGAGCTACTTCCCATCTATAAACCATGGGGTAAACTCCCGTCACATTATGTTGCTGTATACGCTGGGGTCTGGTGCCCTGGAGCGACACTTTGGGGCCACAAAACGTGATTGGAAAGTGATTACTAAGGCATAGGGATGGTAAGCTGTGATGTGCGAGGTGCCACCACAACCCAGTGCCCCTGATGGTACCCGCCCCGGTCATGGTACTTGGTCACCAGTTTGTCAGTCTGTGCTATCACTCGCAGAACAGATGGAGGAGACGCTCGCGCCCGGACACCGACGTCTGTGGTTTTTCTGTGTGATCGTATCCAGAGCGTCTACCACTGACGTCTATTAACAATTTAACAAGGAAATCGGATCTGTGAGCTCCTCGGCCCCCGGGTAATGTAGGAGTGGTTGTAGTTACATGTTAGGGAATTAGTCACCGTACAATGTGCAGAAAAGCAACTGCGCTACGGGTGTGAACTGACCCCACCAGGGCACAGAGGGCGGCGCATTGCAAAGGGTTAAGTCCTCTGTGACAATCCACAGTGTAACGCCAAATCCTCAGCACCGTTCAGTTTAGGCAGTATTCACACATCAGTTTCATTGTTTGATGCGGAACCATGAACGGCCGCAAATATAATTCTTCAAACCTTTGTAAATTCTAGAAGAATTGGGGGTCCCTCTTCCCCGGCATAAGATATTAACTTTTGTTTTACAATGTCATCAATATCCTATCATTGGGGGTTATAGGACTGAGCTATGGTACCTGGCGCGCTATAGATACTAATGAAAAAATTACACACACACACACACACACACCCCTCCCCCCTTCCATATTTTCACCCCAAAAAACTATCATGTTTGTTATTGTTATGCCTCTTTTGGTACTGGGGGTGTCTCATTTGCCGGAGCATAGAGTGGATGTTTTATGGGGGGTTTGTATGGGGGCACCATGTCACTATAGGGTAGATAAGAGGAATATTTGCCTTGTTTCATTGGACAGAAACCCATGAACCCTGTCTGATATTGATTGTATGTCTCTGCTGTTCAGCTTTTATACTGCCCCTAGTGGTGAGACGTGTAGTGACGTGTCATACAGTATCGGTCACGTTTTAGACTCCTCCGTTAATTTAATGGGTTTCCTTGTTCTTATTGGAATTGCTATGATGAAAATGGCTCTTGTAAGAAATTGGCCCAGGACAGGGAAAGTCAAGAATGAGCTCTGCTGCAGAGGATAAGTTCATCAGCGTTACCAGCCTTAGAAAATGGTAAACGACAGCAACTCTGATAATAGCCCTTTATAAATTATTCAGAAACAGGCCAAATTGCTGCAAAAAAAAGCCTCAAACTAAAGCAGCACATTACCCAGCGACCGCCACCCCATCGAGTCTGCATTTAGCGGGGCAATGTCCCTGGACACCCCCAGTCTGTGACCAGTAAGGAGGAGATTGTGACTGCGTCAGATGAGGTGGTGCCCTCAGTCACACGTTGTTTTCATATGTATCACTGTGGATTTGCTGCCTTCATTCTGAATCTACAATGTTCACACTCCAGGAACGGGGTGCACACACATTTTCCCTAGTACTGATTGTTGACTTTTGTGACACTGAACAGTTAATAGTCCAGAATTGAGCGGCCCTCTTTTTCTTCCTCGTCTGCAGGCTCCGGGAGAAGCGTTCCTTCGTCTGCTCCTCGGTCCCTCGCGTCCTATAAAATCCGGGAAAATCATGGGATTTGCAGACTGGATTTGAGCGCCTCTTGCAGCCAAGTCTACCTTCCCCTCTTGGCAGCGCCTCTTAGAAAGCTCTCCACATCTGCTCTCCTATTGCAGCGGCGATCCTGGACGGGTTCTTGTACTTCTGCTGGTCAGCGGTTGCTATAAGATATAGTGAAATGCTCCAATGCGCTAATATCTGCCCCACCGTGTATAATTAACGACGGGGGGCCCTTATTGTAGTGCAGCCAGAAGTGATAGTGCAGGGTATCTACAGAATCCTGCGTCCTATTTCCCCCAGCTGCCGGACCCTCTCTGCTCCCCTCATCTTGATTGCCGCACCATGTGTTCAGTGGCCGTGATTTGGAAGGGTTAAATGACGACAGATCAGAGTCATCTCTGATCCTTCACGTTGTGCACGTAGATCTCTGCCCTCTTGGCCTAATCTGTAGGAAGGTGTTAAAACATTTGCAAAAGCGATGCACAAGGATTGTTTTAATTTGCCCTCCGCGCCCCCTTGGTGTCTGCACGCTGCCGCCGCTCCTCCGGTCGTCATTCCTTGCATCCTCTGTCCCCCGCGCTCAGCACAGTCCATGTGGTTGCAACTAAATTTAACAAGCGATGGCTGTAAATAGCTTTTGGTGGAGCGATCTGCGCTGGGATCCGTTTCAGGGCTCCGCATTCCTTCTCCGGACGGTCAGAGCCTATTTATAGTGATGAGCGATGGAAGCGTGGCCGCGTCCTGGTGAGTGTGAAGCACGTCGTCCTACCCCGGCTGACAATGGATTATTACTGGGACCGTCCTATCTATTTGCACCGCGGGGGTCTGCAGCGTGACATCATATAATCTGCTCGGCGTGTGCCAAATACCCCCACACGGTGTCCAAGAACCGCCGAGGGGGCTGCTTTCCACGTCCTGATGGAAACCAATAATCCTCGAGCCACAAATCTGTTCACGGAGGCCACACAGCCAAAAACCTATAGCTAAAACCTGACCTCTGTGTATCCTGATCCTCCGGATTCATGACTCCTACACCAGGTCTTGTGTACGCTTCATTTGCTGTATTCCTCTAGGTGGCGCCACTGATTAATGTGCAGAATGGGGGGGGGCAAATAGGAAAGGTAAAAATAGTGTTCCCTTCGGATGTAGGAAGCATCTGACCAGTCACAGGTTTCTGTTTATTCGGGGGGCCCCAAAATGGCTTGGTTGAAGGGGCTATGGTATAGATTGTAACGCAAGTCTGTGGCCCGTTCTCACCGGCTACTGATGGTGGCCAGATCCCGGACCCCCAGTGAGAATGTATAACACGGGCCGACTCCATGATGTTAAGGCTGTGCCCACGCTGCGGATTTTGCCGCAGATTTCTCGCGGAAAAGCCGCAGATTTTCCAGAAATCTGCAGCACAGCTACTCCCCAGCCATTTCTATGGCATTTGGGAAATGCTGTGCCCACGCTGCGGATTTTTCCGCAGCAGAAATCGTGCGGAAAAATCTGCAGCATGTCAATTATTGCGGATTTTCGTGCGGATTTTGCCTATTCAATTGAATTAAAAAAAAATCGTCAAATCCGCACCTATGAAAAGGTGCGGATTCCGGGGGAAAGCTGCGGATTTTGATGCAGAAAAATCCGCAGATAGTCCCTTGGCCACATAGCCTTATTGTTGTGGATTTTCGTGCGGATTTTGCCTATTCAATTGAATTAAAAAAAAACGCAAAATCCGCGTCAGATCCGCATCAAATCCGCACCTATGAAGAGGTGCGGATTCCGGGGGAAAGATGCGGATTTTTCTGCATCAAAATCCGCAGATAGAGTCCCGTGGGCACATAGCTTAAGGAGGAAGCAACGTTTCGAGCACTCAAGTTGTCTCTTGAGTTACTTTGTATTTGGTGACTTCTGAGACTTTGGCGGCTGCGGTGACTTTTTGGAATGATTGTAAGGATGTCTTGCTTTGTTCCAGTAGCCGGATCGAGTTGGGAGACGTGACTCCACACAACATAAAGCAGCTGAAGCGGCTGAACCAGGTCATCTTCCCCGTCAGCTACAATGACAAGTTCTACAAAGACGTCCTGGAGGTCGGGGAGCTGGCGAAACTTGGTAAGGGGGCGACGTGCTGAGTATATTCACCCTGTGATACGCAGGTGGCGCTCCAGTCGTGACGGCCGCAGATGCTGCAGCGCCCGGCTAGCCTCCGCTCCTCCATGACAGATGATGGTCTTGTCTTTTCTTGTTGCAGCTTACTTCAATGACATTGCAGTTGGAGCCGTATGTTGTAGAGTCGACCACTCCCAGAATCAGAAGAGACTTTATATCATGACCCTCGGCTGCCTGGCACCGTACCGCCGGCTAGGAATAGGTATGTACGGCTCCTTCCTATAATGTGGTCCCAGCGATTATGTGCAGATCTGCTTGGCCGATGACTGAGATCACGTGGGGCCGATTTCACTGCTGGCGCCAACTCCTGCCGTGGTATTTTAACTTTATTTTAACCCCTTCACGACCGCGGGCAGTAATCTTGCATCCTAGCGGTCAGTGTTACTGCTTGTGTTCTGCTGCAAGCAGCTTGTAGCAGACATCGGCGCACCTCTCAGCTGATTTTTTTCAGCTCTAATGTGGGCCTGCCAGGCACAAGCAGAATCGTTATCTGCCTGTGCATTTTTAACCCCTTAAATGGCGCTGTCAGTATGTGACAGCGCCATTATAATGGCATCGGCGGTAAACATTTACTCACCGGCCGATACCGGAAGTCGCTTGACGTGATGTGACTTCCGGTTGTTGTTATGGTAGCACAGTCATGTGATGACTCCTGTAGCTCACTTGACTCACTTCCTGTTTCATCCAGCCTAGTGCTGCAAGTAACAAAAGGTGAGTATTTGTGCTGATCACGGCTGTGTAGCTGTGATCAGCAGAAATGATGAGCGATCAGACTGTTGGTTCATATAGTCCCCTAGGGGGACTAGTAAAATAAAAAAGTTTTAAACCTAAATATTCAAAAATTGAAAATTAAAGGGTTAAAAAAATAAAAATATACACATTTGGTATCGCTGCGTTCGGAAATTCCTGATCTATCAAAATAGAAAATCAATTAATCTGATCGGTAAATGGTGTGGCGGCACAAAAAATCCAAATTCCAAAATTACATTTTTTTTTTTTTTTGGTCGCCACAAATTTGCGCTAAATGCAATAACAGGCGATCAAAACGTAGCATCTGTGCAAAAATGGTACCATTAGAAACGTCAGCCTGAGACGCAAAAAATAAGCAGTCACTGAGCCCCAGATCCCGAAAAATGAGAACACTGAGTCACTGAAAATGGCGTAAAACGTGCGCCACTTTTTTTTTTTGGACAAACTTCTGTTTTTTTTTGTTTGTTTTTTTTGTAACTCCTTAGATAAAAGTAAACCTATACATGTTTGGTGTCTACGAACTCGCACCGACCTCAGGCATCACACCCACACATCAGTTTTACCATATAGTGAAGACTGTGAATAAAATATCTCAAAAACAATAGTGCTATCAGTTTTTTTGCAATTTTTCAGCATTTGGAATTTTTTTGCAAAATATTCTGTTTATTTAATTTTATTTTTTCAGGAACAAAGATGCTGAACCACGTATTAAACATTTGTGAAAAGGACGGCACCTTTGACAACATCTATCTGTAAGTTTTCAGCTTTACATTATATGTACAGGATCATTATACCGGCCAACTAAAAAGGGCGTCCCATAAACACCGATCTACACGATCCGTGATGAATGTGTGAATTCTGGGGGTCCAACCGCGGACGCTGGCCACGAAAATAAGTGTCAAAGTTAGCAGTGCAGTATTGCAGTGCAGTTTGTATTCAAAAGCTTCTAGCGGTCCTTCCCCAGAAAAGTCTGGGGAAATCCAAAATGCTGTGCCCACGTTGCTTCTTTTTTCCTTACAGCTTTTGCTGCAGTTTTTCTGCAGCATGTGACGTCTGCATTTTTCCCTGTCTTGCCATTGATAATGTTTGACAAGCGCAGACCAAAACCAAATAAAAAACATGCATTTTTTTCTGCCAGAGGGTGCTTTTTTTTTTTTTTTTTTTTTTTTTTTTGAAGACCCAAATCTGCAGTGTGCATTCTTGACATGGGGTTCTGCTGCAACCCTCAGCTGTCTGCTGTACCTTGGTTGGTTATGAGAAATAGAAGGAATCCCACACTTTTAAATAGTAATAATAATTTATTATATATAATTTTTTTTTCTTTTTATTTTTTTTTTTTTTTGTTGCAGGGTCCCCCATTTTTCTAAAACAAGCCGAGGTACAGCAGGCAACTGGAAGCTGATATTAAAGGGAACCTGTCATCAGAAATTTCGCCCAAAAGCTAAAAGATTCCCCCTCTGCAGCTCCTGGGCTGCATTCTAGGAAGGTCCCTGTTATTATTGTGCCCCATGTGAGACCAAAATAAAGCCTTTATAAAGTTCTACCTTTTTGTATGCAGCTTCTGTAAATCTGACACGGGGGCGGGCTCTCTGCCGTCCGTTATTCTGCCTCCTGGTCCTGTATGCCGCCCCCATCGCTCCTTTCCATATCTGATGCACCGCCCACTGCTCCAGCCATCCCCGTGCATGCCCAGTGCCAGTCTCACAGGACTGAGCACTGTGACTGCTGGTGACGTGTGCACAGGCAAGTGATTATGGACGGGGCTGTGACTGTTATCAGCAAGTACCCGGCCATAATCTCTTGAGCGCGCAAACCTCTCCAGCGTCACACTGAGATCAGTGTAGATGCTAGACTGTATGGGCTGCTTCCAGGGATGACGTCCCTTTGTCATG